>NW_017307361.1:434532-483554 GCF_000935625.1 Nanorana parkeri
AAAGCGTCAATAAACAGCACAGTTAATGAGAAAAAAGCAAATGATATATATATAATAATTTCTCATAAGAGAAAGATGTCTGGACATTCCTTACATTCCTTAAGGCTAGCAGTGGACACATTGATTATTCTCAAGTTCATTAGAGATGTCAGTGAGCAAAAATTATTTGGGATAATGTACCCCCTGCTATAAATTACAGGGGATATTGGAATTCAATAAGGAGGTCAATGAGCACAGAAATGGATAGGGCCATAGGCATAGTGCATATATTACCTAACTTCATGGGCAGATGGGTAGACACAGACTAACAGATGCTGATACGCAGAGGCACTGACATTTAAAGATACCTGGGTAAATCTTAGTTAAGGTTTTATTGGGCTTCATCTTTTGGACATTTTAGTCCTCTTTGAGGCAAATAATCTCTTGAAAATAAGTAGGCTTTTCATTGGAGGGGGATCTAACTCCAATAGTGGACAGGCCTAATTTTGACAGGTGAACATCTGTCAGATTGTACAAATAGCACCTTCTGACGTCAAAACATATTTGCTGTTTATAAAAATATATAATTTACAGGAAATGCCTAAGGCTCTTCAAAGGGAGTGTAATATAGCAGGAACATCTGGCTTTCATGTCTTATTCACAGGCATTGATTAATCTTGATTCAGCTGTAACCATACACGGATTCAGTGCAATGCTATGATGCACTGTGTAGACATTCAGGCTGTTACTCAACCTAACTGCGCTGTAACTGCAAGCAGATAACATGAGATGCAACAAGTGCTTTATAAAACGTCTGCAAATGCTGACTGATGGAATGAGTGTGTAATTGTTAAATATGCGGGGGAAATGACTAGTGTGGACACTATGGAACTGAGATTATTTGGCATTTGAACTACAGTTTTGTTAGTTAATGAAGACAGAGATAGGATTGAGAACACCACTAGGTACCCAAGTTGGGAGGGGGGTGGGGGTGGGGTCAAGATTCACTTCTTTATGAAGATTAGGGGAGTTCACTAACCCTATTCGCTATATATAAATCTTGTTGTGTGCAGCTGCTAAGAAAACTTCAGTCACCGTCAGTCACGCAGCTGGGCAGATCCCGGCACAATTGTCGGGATCCGCTTCAGCTGCGGCATCTCAGTATACCGCGAGCAGCTGCTCGCGGTATACTGCGGCGTCTCAGTATACCGCGAGCTACAGCTCACCTAGGGTAACGGGAGGACGCTAGTTTGTGTGCCACGGACGGCACCTTGAACAACACAAAATCAGCAAAGATGTCGCCAGCACACCAATAGGGTTTCAGCAGAAGTCCATTTAATGACAAATTGCCATTCAATTACAAGCGTTTCGGGGCCTCAAGGGTTCCCCTTCATCAGGCTTAGAATGACCCGATGCCTGAGCCTGATGAAGGGTAACCCTTGAGGCCCCGAAAGCTTGTAATTGAATGGCAATTTGTCATTAAACTGACTTTTGCTGAAACCCTATTGGTGGCTGGTGACATCTTTGCTGATTTTAGGAGAGAGGAGGGGGACACGGCAGCATACCTCATTCCACCGAGTAAACGTCTCTGCCTCTCTCTGTCGGCACTCATCACCAAGATGGCCACCGCAGGCGACATTAAGATGACCGCGCATGAGCGATGACGTCACAGCGGGGTGTCAACCGGTCTCCACACCGGGTGACACCCGGCCTCGGGATGCCCCTGTTGCTTAGTCACAATTAAAGAAGAACTCCAGGCAAAACTTTTGTTAACCCTTGCAGTGGGGCTACCTCAGCACTGTAAGGGTTCACTGCTTATTTTTGTTTGAGGTGCTAAAAGTCAGTACCCTGCTTCCCTGGTCTCTGAAGCCTCTCTTCTCCAACGTGATGATTTACGGGACCTTAGACTGCTACAGTAGAGGGGGAGAGAGGCTGAAAGGACCAGTCTAAGAGCAAGCCGGAACCACGGTTCAGGTGAGTATAACTTTTTTTTAGCACCTAGACAAAAACAAGCAGTTGACCCTTACAGTGTGGGGGTAGCCCCACTGTAAAGGTTTTGCCAGGAGTTCTTTAACATTATTATATGTTCCCTATACCAGTGTATTTTTACTTTTTGAGCATAGGTCCACTTTCAGATTGTTGGTATTTATATTGATGCTACAGTTTACCAAAAAAAAAAAAAAGATCACTCCTGGGGTAACATTTTCTGCTGTAGCCAGATAGACAGCATAGTTAGGAACTTCCAATTCCATGCACTCCATGTTCCAACTTCTCATTTGTTTCATTCGGATTTAACATACAATAGTCTGGTCTATTGTGTGACAGATGTGCAGCGTGTCTAGTACATTTTGTATTTTGGTACATTCTTTAGTTTCCTACTTGTGTGGGCAGCACTAGACATTTTCAGGTAAACCCAACAATGATGTTTGAGTGGAAGAGGAGGGTGTAAAGAAGATTCAAAAGTGTGCGTTTCAAAGCCATTGTTTCTACTTTTTAAATACTTTTTACACCTAAACTTTAGGCACACAGAAAAATACCTGCTGAAAAACATGCATGGGAGCAGATTTACTTGCCAACAGATTTTTCAATTTTTTCCATTCAGTCCTGGGATTTACACAGCATTGTCAGGCTGCACAGCCAACTTAATGACCTTAGTTTTTTCTACTACAGTAAAGCATTACAGCTTGGTTACCTCTCTGTTTGAGGGAGCAGCAGTGAACAAATTAGGCCATCCCTCTTTTCTTTTCTTCTGTCAGCATATTTCTTGTCAGTGTTGTGTGCAGCAGGGCTTATTACCTCCCAGTAGCTCTCATCTAAAATTAAATATTATGTTTTATATTTTCCTGGCATTTAGCTTTAATGACATGTCACCAATGGATTGTTAAAGGGGAACATATGGTACCTAGATAAAAAAGGATTGCAGGTTTACCCCAGTAAATTATAGTTTCACTTCTGTTGTAAGATATTCAAGTAGTTGGTAAGAGACTGCATACATGAGTATAGGATAGAAAATATGATAACCAGCATGAATTTTGAATTGTTTAACCATTTTTTAATAGATTGTCAAGAAAATGTACTTTAATTTCATGAGGAAGTAAGCAGGAATCTGAACAGTGGGGCAACTGTGGATGTAGTATACAGTATATGAACTATGATTAAGCTTGTAGAAGGCTGCCAAACCAGCTGCTGCCCAGCCTGAAGTTTTCCCATCACAACTCAATACAACTTTCGAGATGCAGGGATTGTAGTCCACATTCATGATTTCTCTCATTCAGCTCTGATGAAGGAGGTGTGTTTGGACCCCTGAAATGTGTTGGCTACTCTACTTGAATGTCCCCTGACCCAAATGGAATAAGGTATCTGGACTATTTTTATTGGTGTGGCTCTTCATTTCCTACATCTACTGTGTCCACTGCCGATCCAAGGATATTTTGGCTTGTGGAAACTGCCTACATATTAGCCAGATCACACATAATTACATCAGTTTAACCACACGGTTCCAGCACTTTTAGCACATACATGTTTTCTCTCATTAAGCTCTGATGAAGGAGGTGTGCCTCCTTGAATGCCCCTGACCCAAATGGAATAAGGTTGCATCTGAATTATTTTTATTAGTGTGGCTCTTCAATTCCTACATCTATTGTGCCCACTGTCGATCCAAGGATATTGTGGAAATCTTTTTTCTTGTGGAAGCTGTCTACCTATTAGCCAGATCGCACATATTTACATCAGTTTAATTGCACAGTTCCAGCACTTTCTTTCCACTTCCAAAAGGCTTGTAGATGGACAGCTGACGTAAAAAAAAACAAACAAACACATAAGAGAGTTGTGATTCATGCTATCAATGGTCTAACATTATAATAGGTACATTCCAAAGTTCATTCATTACTCTGTATCTTGTTTAAAAAAATATGAAGATTGGAATTATATTTATTTGTGTTACATTGGAAAGTAAATATTTATACAACTCACAAAGCTATGTAGTTTAACAAAAATCCATGAAAAATGCTCCAGTTTTGTAGCTAATATTGATAATGAGGAAAAGTGGTCGTGAACAAGTCCTGAGTAATTGGTGCCACACATTGCTGCGTATTACAGCAATGAGGATAGTAAAGGGCCTTTGGTTGACGCTCCCTGAGCTCTGATTGGTCAGAATCCGGGGGTGTCTCTTGGCAAGTGAATGCTATCCTGTGATTGGTGTGTTTTTCAATCTTATAGAGGCTAATGATTGAACACATAGTAAAAATCTGCACTGAGACAGCTGAGCCATCCAGCTCTGAAGAAGGGGGTGTGTCCCTGAAAATGCATTCAGCTGTATCAGCATGTCTCTGCTGGTTCAAGCAGAGCCTCTAGATTGTCTTTCTGACTGCTCCTCTGAGTTCCACACTAGGAAAGTAATCTAGGAATTTGTGTCTATTACGTCTTTAACCTTGCTTCCTTTTGTGAGTATACCTATTTACATACTTTATTTGCCAAATAAAAAGGATTATTGCACCAGGAAACGCACACAGTGTTTGTCTTTTATGTTTTATGCAGTGCACAATTTCTGAAACGGGGCAGCCCTACTGGATTGTAAGAAGGTATTATTGGCCACAGGAGGTTTCAATTTGGCGCTGATCTATGTTTTTTCTTTGGAACAATTGGTGACCCCTGATAAGTCAGTAGAAAAAATGTAGGTGAATGGGGCTTTTGAGGCACCAGTTGACAGATCCAAGAAATTACAACATCCTCAATAATAAAAAATCTTTTTTGCATACAAAAAGGTTAAAAACCGTAAAATTGATGTGTGCATGCTTACATTCTAATAACAAGATACCTCCAAAAACCACTCCAAACTGTCATGATTAAGGCATATTGAATCACACAATTAAGGCACCATAAATCACATCATTGATAATTTACATAATTCATAAGAAATGTTCTCAAAATCATATGTATGAAACAGCCTCTTCTGAAGATGATAGAGGAGTAGTTGGTATTCTCAACCTGTTTCGTGCTCCAAGTGCTTCCTCAGGAGATAGAGGAAATCTAAATGACCACAAAATCAGTGAATATACCCAAAAAGGGAACGTATCCACCCAAATGTAATATTAATGTTAATATATTGGCAAAGATGTCACCTACTGAACAGGAAGTCAATACGTGTGCATCCAACCGGACCAACCAAGATGAAACCCAAAGCCCAAGAAGTATCAGCTGAGGACCGAACCCCAAGATGGTGGGAGTGGGAGTGATGACAGGATAAAAATCCTTGTGCAGCAGAAAACTATCTTCCTAGACCAACAAAGTAAAGAAACAATAGAACTATGACTGTGACAACTAACTAACAGACCGCTCAAACCCATCAAGTTGGCCAGAATCTGATATCCCATTAGTCAAAAATATGCCAGTATGATAACATCTAATTGACAATGATCTATTCCCAAAAGCCAATATACCAACCCAGCCCCTGAGAGGGGACAAAGAAGCCACATAGCCAGAACAGAAATATATCTAACTTGTTGAATCCTGCAAGAGACTCCTACAATGAAGATATTGCCAGGGCTAATAGTAGTCTGGAATCACTCCCGGGGCCGCCGGTGTCCACGAGGCCACGTTGCAGCCACATTCTGGCATCGGCGGCCCGGGCAGGAGTTTTAATGGCATCCGGCGTGGTGACTTAATGACGTCAACATGTCATGTCATGAGCAAGTCGCACCTCAAAGGCAATCGGCATCATGAAGCGGACGCTCCCAACCACTCAGGGTCCTCCTAACCGGCCCCAGGCCGCTGAGGCCCCATGGTGACATAATGAGGGAAACAACCCCCCTTAGCTTATTGAATGTAGTCAAAAATCACCTTGCAAAGAATACCCAGTCACTTGCAAGGAAAATAAAAAAAAACAGTATTTTTCCTTCCACATGATTGGATGATGGAAGTCAGCAGAGCCTCACCTGTTTCATTATGCTAAGGAAAAGTGAATAGCCTATTTGCTTTTAGTAAATCAACCCCAATATATCAAGTGGCCCATATAGAAAATTCAGTGGAAAGTTGTTCACTGTAGGATAATCACACAAGACAGAAGATCTCTTCTTAAGAATGGAGAACAAGTAGTTTACCCTTCAGTTGCAGAAAGTGATCGTTCTCATGGGTGCTTTCAAAATATAGAATGGTCTTCCACAGTCACCAGTATTAAAATTAGAATTCTTCATGAAAGTGATGCAGAGGAGAAGGAAATATGAATGGATCTGTATATTTATCTAAAAAATATATAGGAAGTTGATCCAGGGAGTTGCCTTAACCCCTTCATGACTGAGCTTGTTTTTAGTTTCTGCTCGTAAATGACTGACACACTTTTGACACCTATATTGGTTCTTCAGAGGACAGATGTGATATAAATATATAGCCCTATGTATACCTAACACCTCATTTAGGACAAATAAAATATAAACAAATTAGGGAAAAACGTAAAGAAAACACTTTTTCCACAGTTTTGATATGTAGTATGTTTTTAGAAAAATAGCACAGCTTAAAAAAATGCATTAAATACATTCATTTATTTGTCCTTTATTTGGAAAATATACATTTTTATATTGATGATAGTATAAAAATATATTTAAATATATAATTTTTATTTGTTACATTTATTTTAATTTTTTTACACTTTATTTTATTTTACATTTTTCACTATTTAATTTTTTTTATTTTTTTTACATTTCTATTGTATTTATTTAATTATATCAAACAGTCATTGTGAATGAATCTCACTATTAATTAAATTATCAAGCAGTAATTAATTTGTGGTTATTATTAAGCTGCTTCAAACCTAACAACAGCCAATAATAACCTTAGTGACACTGATCCTGCAGCATTTCAGGTTCAGATGCCACTAAAGGTTTTCTGATCGTTCCAACAACGTTCAGAAACCTGCAATGTTGTTTCAGGAATAGAAATATGTAGCTAAATGTTTCGATTGCTGAAGGTTTAAGGTGTAAATGCTGCTCTGCTCTCACTGTCAGAAAAAGCTTAACTCTGTCATTAATGCATGTCGCAATACTGAGGCATCCATTAATGAACAGTAACTGCTGATTGTCAGCCGTTACCAGCATTACAAACTCCCAAATAGCGGATCACGTACAGTGTATGTGAGCAGTCATTTCAGCACTTTGTGGCGGGACGTACAGTGTACGTCTCCCATCATGAAGGGGTTAAGGGATCACAAAAGAAATTTGGCCTGTTAATGCATTATAGGTTTTTTTTCCTTCTGGATTACCTAGGTGTAAAGCTGAACTCTGCAATAGGTAAAAAAAATGGCAAGGGAATCCGTCCATCCAATACTTTATTAGCAAAAAGGCATAAAAGCAGCAAACAAACAAATGCTTGAAAGTATGAGCCCCCAAAACTTTCCTGGTTTGCTTACTCTGATTTCACAGCACAATGTAAGCATCTCACAGTGTGTATTAGAAGCTGCAACAAGTAAAATAGAGCACAAATCATTACCTGGTGGGAGGACGTCTGAAATCATCAAGGCCTTTCAGTCCCCAGCATGACTGTCCCTGGCCAGCCCCAGTCCTCATTGGATTTCAGTTCTTTTCATCATGGAGGCTCAGCATCGCATGTGGGTGTTGCCTGGAGCTATCTGCAAGCAAATACAGTCTGCCTAGAAATACCTACCCCTTGAGAGTCAACCCATCAAGGCAATTTGATTTTTGTATAAATGCTCCCAGCAGCCAGCCTACTGCTTGCATTAGTACTGATGGTTTTGATGTTTTCAGGAATCCATGTACAACTCCCTGATGGCCCCTCCCACCATCCATAATCTGCTTACATTGCATAAAGAAACACAGAGAGGCAGTAATGATATCACTGGGTTAAAAGTAAGGTATGTCTTGAAAACTAATGATCATATTTAAGGAAGGAAGGAACCAGGGAAGGGGAAGGGTAAATGCATGTTTTTAAAGCAAAAGCATTTTTGGTAGTGTTTCAAGCTATTGGCAAATTTGTTTTGGCCGGTGGAAAGCAATTCTAAAGAAGAACAGTTCTTCAGACACAAAAACATGTGTAAATGCATGTGTCTCACATTTATAGCTGCTTCCATTGTGGTCAGTGGGGACAAAGATGTGTGACACAGTTCCAAAAAGAACCGCTTTCAGCTTCAAATGACTAAGCAGGGAGATGTCAACAGCCACAATAGAAAATAATAGAATTCTGATGTATAGCGATCTTGCACGTAGGAAAATGAGCAAACACTTTCTGACTCTACTCTGATTTTCTTTGTTTTTTTTTTGCCACTTTTAAAAAAATATTTCACAACAAATACATAAGACTCCAACAAACACCAATCCAATTGTTACACACAAATAATAACCATCTATTCCATAATTTATCAAATTTAATAGGACACCCCCTGTGCCAAAATGTTAACCATTCTCTTTCCAGGGTCATGCTGACCATTTGTTTCCATTGTGAAAGTGTGGGTGGGTTAGGTGGTATGCACTACTGTGCTATCAATTTCCTAGCTATAACCAAAAGCCCAGTAATAGACAGTTTTAAGAAGCCTGTAATCGAGTTCCCAGACAAGATACCCAAATGCATAACTGAGGATCCACTGTTATTGAATACACTCTATTTATTGTCTGAATGATACCTTCCCAACATCTATGAAGCTTGGGGCAGCGCCCCATAATAAAATGTATTAAGGTACCATCTGATTGTCCACACCTGTCACATAGAGGACTATCAGTGTAATTCTAGGTAAGTTTTTTTACAGCGTTATTAAAGTATTTGTAAACCTAGCCACTAAAATCTCATATAAGCTATAACATGTTAATGTAATTTAATGTGTTTTTTTATTTTTTATTTTCTGCAGCTTTCATTAAAACCATTACTTTGTGATCCTGCCATCAAGGTCCTTGTTCTCCCATTTCCTATTAGAGGTGACAACACTCCCATTTGTGCCCCTGCCATATCACACTGTCGAATAGGCTTCCAATGGAGATTACAAATGGCCATTTCAATACACATTACACAGGCATGTTCCATTGTTGTTATCTATAAAAAAAAACTTGCCCTTAGAAACTCAACCAAAGAGGTTCCATGGAGAAAGTGAAGTGACTGTGGTGTCTGGCAAATCTGAGTAAGATTTATATAGGTTTACTGTAACTCTCAATCTCTATAGCTGTATTACTCTACCATGAAGCATGCTTCAAATGGCTGGAGGAGAGAGCATCAGGAGTTTGTAGAATGCTCTGCAGGCTTCAACAATAAAAAAGGCCGTCTTGAGTTCCAAAGGCTTAATTTAAAGTGAACCTATGCTTTGTGACCCTATTCCTTCCTCTGCTTTGACGTACCTTTCCATAGCTGTTTTACATGCTCTTTTTTCTTTTTCCCACTGGAGCAAGAAAAAAGCCATGAGTAAGCTCCAAGTTGGTCCACTTGGAGCTTTGAAATTGCTAAGGAACTGTTGGCTTAGTCTAGATGGACAAACCAAAGGGTCTCTTTCAACATGCTTTTTTTTATTGTGGAAAGAACAAGAACCCACTTTATAGGACTACAAAGAAACATAGTGCTTCTTTTTTTAGTGAATAAACTGCTTTTGGGAACCCAGCAGGTTCTGAAACACTGACTCTTTGCATGGCAGGACTGCATAGGCTTTTCTTGCAGCCATTTAACTATTAATGGGCAAATGTTTATTACAATGTATTACATAATTTGCAGCATTTTTGGAATTATATTTAATCAAAGTTTATGTTACATTGCCTCAAAACAAATCTGACAACAAAGTATCACAGTGTCAACTTCTCCCCACCGCCAGAACAGGTGAATACTAGAAGATATTGGTGCAGCTCAGCAGCAACTCACTGGGATGGCACGGCAGGGTTAAATTCCTTTGTGCTAAAATCATTTAATCCCCCCTCTCTGAAATAGGAACAAGTATATCCCACAGGGATTTCCCATAATCTTGCTAACTGGTGTTGATAAGCAGAAATAAGATGACCTCTGCCTTTTTCCTATAAAGTGAAATTGATCCCTAAATACAGAGAGAGGAAGATTGGAAGTAATGATAAAGCTATCTAACTAGCACTAAATGCCGGCATTTAGACGTTGCGCACATGGTTGTATCCTATTTGTATTGTGGTGAGAACTGGAGACAAAGCAGAGTAGGACAGTGTAGAGAATTATGGTGTTCTTTGGAAAAATAGCCCAAATAAGTGGACAATAGAAAGACCTGGGGTGCTCCAAATTCATTAGAGCTTTAGTCCTACTCTGCTTTCCACAGCTACATAGTCTCTGATGAGGATGTCTGGATGCTGGCCAGCAGGGAATACCACACGCTGGAAGTGGTCAGTGGTGGACAGCATGGCACTGGTAAGGCAGATGAAAGAAGAGTCAGCAACAGGCCATGTCAGTAATTTGTGGGTAGCATGGTACAGAATCAGCAGGCAGAGGTGGAGTCAGGAACAGGCCAGGTCAGTAACTTACGAGCAGCATGGCACAGAATCAGCATGCAGAGGTGGAGTCAGGAGCAGACCGGTTCAGTAATTTGTGGGCAGCATGGTACAGAAGAAGCAGGCAGAGGTGGAGTCAGGAACAGACTGGTTCAGTAACTTATGGGTAGAATGGTACAGAATCAGCAGGCAGGTGGTGGAGTTAGGAACAGACCGGTTCACTAACTTGCTGGTAGAATGGTAAAGAATCGGCAGGCAGGTGGTGGAGTCAGGAACAGACTAGGTCAGTAACGAGCAGCATAGTACAGAATAAACAGGCAGAAGAACGGCCAGAAGATAAGCCGTGGTTGGACAGGAATGGAGCAGCACACAGGAGGGTTAAGGAGCAAGCCAGGTCAACAATGGAAGGTCAGAAACAGGATGAGTATCACGGGTCACAGATTGCAGCTGGTGATCTCTCGCACAAGATGTGCACACAGGTGCACCCACGTCAGTGCACAGGCGGATGGGTAGGCACAATGCTATTAGCAAGACAGTGCCTATGCATATACGCATGCGCAGATACTTGCGCAAAGTACCTACTATGTGGCTTTGCTAGATCTTCCTGACATTTACTATGCCCCTGGCTTACATGTCTTAAATAAACCAGTTCTATTATCTATTATTATCACTTGGCTTCATTTCTTGGTATTTATTAGTAATGCAATTACTCACTAGCCTAGCATGATATGGTTAATATATATAAAAAACAATCATGAATAAGGTTTAAAATGTATTTATACACAAAAAGTTTACATTGTTAGCTTTGGATAGAGTAGGGAAGCATTAGAACTCCTGTCAGGTTTTGCTGCAATTGAAGGCTCCATTGAAGAGATCCCTTCACTTCTTGTCTGGTTAAAACGTTGTCCCCAGGACAGAAGGGGACACCTCTCTAACAATAACACAGAGAGAAGGAAAATTGCTTTTTTTAAGTTAATTCAGGGAAGGCTAGAACCTCAGTCAGCTTTTTATTGTTTAAGAGAAAGTAAGTACACAGTGCTGAGCTAAAGGTCTAAGAACCACATCTCTTAATAAATTACTAAATCAAACAATTCAAGAATTCATGGGGACTTTTAAGATGCCATAGGTTCACATAGACAAATATGCATTTTAAAATGGTATTTTTTTCAATAAAGTTTAAAAGCTTGATATAAAAGAAACACTGGCAACAGCACATATAAACATACTGTATATTCCTCTACTACCCATATACCCCCATATATACACTGAGTGGCCAGATTATTATGACCACCCCATCAGTACTTCGTTGGGCCACCTTTTGCCTTCAATACTGAGGCAATTCTTCTTGGCATTGACTCCACGAGATGTTGAAAGGTGATGTGAGGAATCCGACATTATGCCTGATGAATAGCACTGTCCAGTTCTGTGAGATGTGATGGTTGTGGAACCAGCTGCCTGATGGCTCTTTCAACTTCGTCCCACAAATGCTAGATTGGATTGAGATCTGGCGATTGTGGGGGCCACCTAAGACGACAGTCCAGTCTTTAAACACTGGAGCGAGTATCAGCAAAACAGCAGAATTCGTTGAGCAGCTCTTGAACATTTAACGAATGCTGCTGTTTTGCTGATACTCGCTCCATGGCTCCGAGCGCCAACAATCATCCCATGTTCAAAGGCTGTTAAATTGCGTTGTTTACCCATATCTTCCGAAAAAAAATCACTTCTACTGTCGTGGTAAACAACCTGCTTCCCTATTAATAATGGTCTGGCCCTCTAGCAACTTCAGCACAAAATCATAGCTAATTTGCCTACAAACGTCAGGTGGTCATAATAATCTGGCCACTCAGTGTAAATCCCCCCTATTGCCCACTACATAAGCAGATTTAAGCATCTCCAAGTTCCCAAATGTGAGTTCCTTAAAAAATTCTGACAGTTGGCTGTGTCCATCAGTGGGACAGTGTCACTTTCTCAACATGTTTCACAGTGATCTGCTTCCTCAGGAGATATGGGGAAAAGATATAGGCACCATATGTAGGAGTTAGAGTGGATCATGTACCTGATGGAAGTCAAGCGATGTGAGGGCTTCCCTTGCACCTCCTGTCCAGAAGTTACTGGAGTTAAGAGAGGGAATGCAGAAGCTTGGAGAACCAGATGGTTCAGATGGGAGCCGATGTGAAGGAAGCCGATGTGTCAGACACAGCTGGGCAGGCCAGTTACACAGGGAGTAAGGCAGGAGCAAAGTCATAAAACAAGCCAAGGTCAAACACAGCCAGGCAGTGGAGGTACAAAATGGCAACCAGAAAGCATACTCAGGATACAAAGCTGGAGTCAGGAACTAGGAGATCAAGATACGGCAAAAAGCTGACCCAGGTCAGATCACAGGAAAACCACACAGGTCAGGACACAGGAAGAAGAAGACGCTGACAACCACTCAGTAAAACCACTCTGCAACTTCCTTTGATGAGGCTCAGGTTTAAATAGGGAGTCCATGCCTAATTAATTCATCATGTAATCTCAGGCACCATTGTATTAGTCAACGTAGATCTTTAATGTGGACGTCTATGTGCATTCCTGTGGGCGTAGTTACGTACTTGGCCATGCGCATGCACAGATCCTTGCGCACTACAGTGTACACGATTCTTCAGACAGAGGCCTGTTGCCACCAGTTAAAATATTGTCTGGGGAAGATCGCCAAGAACAAAGAAAAGGGAAATTCCAAACCACAAAAGATAGATGGTCCTACTGATTATCCCACGTAGCACTGTCATTGATGTATTAGGTATAGGTGTCCAAAAAGGAAAGTGAGCATCTCAACAGATGAAATATGGCACAGCAATGATTCTATTGAGTGTCAGACATTATGTTTTTACTGATTTATTAGGAATAAATGTACACGCAAGGATACACAGTCACTTATGACTCATAAAGTCATACCATTCATCATCAAGACATCAATCAATGCCAATGGGTAGGATCCAAACTAGACAAACAGAAATGTGGCCAGATCCCTTTAAGGGGATAGACAACAATCCCTCGTTGTTAAAGAATATGTATTTGTTCTTTTTATTACACTTATCCACAAAACTTCTGTAATGAGACTGCAATAAACATAAAACAATACAAACGAAAATAAATAGACTAAAAATTACCTTTATATGTAATTTTTAGTCTTTAAAAAAATTAGGGATATAAATGTAGTCATTTACATTTAAATAGGTATATCAACATCTGTTAGTAATAATATAAAAACCTTTTTTTTTTTTTGCTTAGCAGTACTAACTAGGGATAGTACTTTCATTTTTTTTTTCTATCATGATCTTTTTCAGTAAAAGGCTAGAACAGAACTGTCAATAGACTTTGTAAATAATACACTCTTATGTGGCAGATCCTGTAATTGATTTTCTAACAGAAGTTGAGCATTGCAGAGCTGCTGACTGCACTGCATAACATCCCGATAGCTCCTAGAGAGAAATTAAAAAATATAAAATATCATTAGGAAAATATGGCAACAAGTTAAATGTGTAAATTACATTCAAAGACCCTTTAAAAAAATCTGTATGCATTCACAAAGTATCTTTATGTAATTCCTACTTAAAAAAGCAAAAACGACGCTGTCTGAATAAGCTATATTTCTGCAGCATGGTATAACCTTGCAAGTGTACCATTAGTTCCCATCAATCAATGAACAGCACCCTTCAAACATCCTGTTAAGAAGCATTTTGAATAGGTTGAAATGGTTCAAGAGCTTGCTACAATATCATTTGAAATTAAAGGTTCAGATTCATTGGCTCCCAGCTTATTACATGCTCCAGAGATCTCTGTAGGTCTACACGTGAGTGTGTAGGCAAGCACAAAATTAACATGATAGACATTGCACTGACCTCCAACTGTTGAGATGGCAATTTTTTTTCACTGGGGGTGAAGTTGTCATATGAGAAACCAGGAGGGTTTGTGATATTACCAATCTGTCTTCATAAGGTTTCAAACCATGCTGGTCACTGATAAAGACAGAAAAGGGAAAAAGGGGGTATTTCTTCTATTTTTGAACATATTCTTTGAAGTGCAGCATGAATGTGTGTGGGGAAAAATAAAATAAAATTATATATATAATTCAAAGCAAAGAGTGAATACAAATGCACACACCACTTTCCATTGATTTCTTACAATCTTAACTTATTTTCTTGATTACACTTTCACCATTTGAACTTAAGACACCTAGCTCGTCCCCCTCCCATCACCACTTACTGTGTACTACCTGTTCTAAAAACGTCCGACTCCCTGTCGGTCACCCTGTATATATGAAAAAGATTGATAGTAACAGAGAGTCATGTAGAGAGCAAGGAGAGGTCCTGTCTGGGGTATCATCCTCTAGCTGGCCCCAGGTTTTGCACACTGCCTAAATGGCAATTTAGTGCAGGTGAGGCACACAGACAGTGCTTTGGTGCCTAGGGAGCAGACAGACTGAATCTATTGGCACGAAAGGTTGGTCAAAGTGATTTTTGCAATGCCTGACAAACAGTAGATTTGTGCTGGTTGATAGGAGTATGTTTTGTAGTTAGTGCCGGGACACGACTAGGGTTTTGTTTTTTACTTGATTTCATTTGAGCACTGTACAACACTGTAAATAGCCTATGTAAAGCACCAATAAATGCACCAATGTTTTCAAGTGGTGCCTTTCAAGACTGCTGACCCCATGGAGCAATTACACCCGCAACCTATTCCCCAGCTCACAATATTTATACATGTATTTGCAAAGCAGCGGTATATAGTTTCTTCACATAGTATAGGGCAGGGGTAGGCCCTCCAGCTCTGTGACTTTGACAGCCACAGGCATGTCTCTAAGAGGCAAAGGCAGGATGAGATTTGCAGTTTCACCACAGCTGGAGGGCTTGATTTTGCTTATAGGGTATCATCCTGGGAGCACATCAAGTCTGGGATCATAGGGTTTTTGGCAAATCCTTAAAATTCAACAAACTTGAAGTTAGCCTATGGGGAAGGGAGCCAATCCTGTTAGCAGGGAAGCCATCTCCATGTTCTCTTGTCATCAGGTGAAGAGGAAGCATGGAGCCGGCTTTCTAGCCAATCAGGAAGCCAGGGGATGGGTAATTACTAGCTGCTCGGCTTCCTGATTGGCCAGCTTCCCTACCACTCAGGAAGCTGGGCGGCGAGTCATTACATGCTGCACAGCTTCCTGATTGGCCATGGAGCCAGCTTTCCAGCCAATCAGGAAGTTGGGCAGCATGTAATGACTCGCCGGCCAGACAAAACTTAAGAGTCCTTAATCTGCAACATTGTTGTAAATGATTCAAGGAAGCAGCAAGACAGCAACAAGGCTAGTAAGTTCAGATGAGAACTCTACAATAGTAGTTTTTATTTTTTTGCTGATATCCAGTTTCTTCGGTAGACAAATGCTATTTAACATTTTAGGTTCAAATCTGAGGCTTTTGTTGCATATGTTTGCAAATGCATGTAAAGCCACACTGCCCCTACAAGGCACGTAATGTGCAGTCCCTAACTCTAAACTGCACTCTAAACTTTGGGGCATCTGTATAGCAATACATACACTGAGGGCAGGCACGCCTAGAAGGTAGTCCCAGCCTTCTAAATCTTAAAGTTACAACCATACTCCAGAAGCATCTCACAAGGTAGTTGACGACCCCCAATGTGTATTTCTAAATCCAACAGAATAATAATGGAAACCATTCAGATCAATTTAATCTATAAATATATTATGTAAACAATAATATGAAAGACAAGGTACATATGAAAAGAGTCATCCATAGAATAATAGGAAAGTTCCCTAGAACACTTTCCAGCAAGTCTTCACAAAAAAAGTTTTTTTTAAACTGTGTGTAACTATAAATATATATATTGTTTTACAGTAAACTCCCCGTTACCTGGCATCCACGTGGATTGGTAGATTCTGGATAAATGTAGTATCTGGTTGCTTGAGAGTTGCTATTAAAAATAGGTCTAACTAATGCCATACCGCATACTATACCATAACATAAACTCTGTATTGACTTCAAATTAATATTGAAATGCAGTAATCAGAAGCAAATTAAGAAAATAAAACACACTTAAAACAAATTAAGACAATAGACACACGATCGTTTCCAGGATAACACATGCCACTGATCCGATCAGCAGAGCAGTGAGTACACAGGGGATTTTTTTTTCTGGTTAGATGAGAGTTCTGGTTAGTTGAATACCGGATAACAGAGTTTACTGTGTGTGTGTGTGTGTATGTATGTGTGTGATATATATATATATATATATTCCCACTACCAGCTTTGCCTAGTATGACAGCGCAATGCCTTTTTACCAATTGACCTGGCACCTTGTTAAAAAGAAGGCTTAGCTTAGGGATTGTCTGTTGCTTGGTGCATGTATCTTTAGCAGTGCATTTCTCAGAAGCAAGTATGAAACAGACAGGTCACGTCTCTGGCATTTACTGTAAGGTAGCTTTCCTAAAGCAGCTCGAGAGCCAGAGAAACACAACCTTGCTATGTTCTAAAACATGAATGGCGTATCATGCAACATCTCATTTATGTTGAATGTTACAAAGCTTCCTTTGCTCTGCCAGTTTCATATTTCAAGCCATTTGTGTGCAATATCAAAACAGGATAACACAGCACTTTTGGGAAGAGTGAAGGCTGACAAGTGGCATCATATAGGTTATAAAAACACATATATAGGATGTTATAGGGATTACACTTATCAGTTTTGGTATTAGGAGCAATATTTTTCTAAACATGTATTTTAATATTAATATTCAATTAAATAAAGCCCAAATCCTTTATTTTTTTCTTACCCTAAACCTTTTCCCACTCCTCTAGAAAGTCCTCATTTTATTCTTGTATTTTTTTAAATCCCCTTCTATAGGTGAGACAAATTTTCTTTGAAGTCTGAGTGACACCTCACCAGACTTTAAGGTCTTCATCTTTAAACAACCAAGGGAGGAGGAGACAGCAGGGCACCTTATGTCACTTAGGCACGCTCTACATAAATGCATCCTGATTAGAACTGATAGGGTGTTGTGGAGGCCAGTTTCCATAGTAATAGCTGGCAATGCATATTAAGCCATTGGGAATGCCTCTAAAATGCACTGCACAATAACTACACCTCAAGAAAAATGCAGAGGAATGAATGCATGTAGTGCTAAATTGGGTGGCTTTTCAGACTTACCTCCTTAAAAGATCACTATCAGCAGATTAGTGTCCCTTATGCAGAGAAAATATTAATCTTATTTTCAATGTAGAACACAGGAGCACATACCTGTAAACGCTCTCATTTCTGAGGCCGTGTGGTCACTGACCACCAGTAGTCTTAAGGTGCCCATACACTGCTCGATTCTCGTACGGGAATCGCGGGAAATCCCGCGATCGTACGAGAATCGAGCAGTGTGAACGAAGACGTGCGACCGTTTCTACTGTACGGTCGCACGTCTTTTGTCTAAGGAGCACGCTAGAAAACCAGCCGAAAATCGTACGATTTTTGGCTGGTTTGAACGGTGCTCGGGAGACAAATGCCGAACGGGCCGGTGTGCGCACGCGCACACTGCCCGTTCAGCATTGCGGTCATCGGAAGCCCGAAGGGCTTGCGATGATCGAGAGTGCGGTCTGCCTGTCCAAGATGGGCAGATTGTACGTTTTTTTTATCACTTTACAACCATCGCAAGACTAAGGTCTTGCAATGGTTGTACAGTGTATGGCCACCTTTACACCAACTATCTAGAGTCACGCAGATTGGTTTCTCCTCATGTGATCGATCTGAGGGCCAATCATCATAATCACATGAGCTTTGTTTGCAAACCTGTTCTCTCTCTTTCTCTCTGTGCACAGGCAGGCTGCAACAGTCACTTTAGATTTATAAATGTATTAAAAACAAATTCTTAAAAAAACATGCTTGTCAGTTTACAGGGAATTGTTGACGCACAACGCTAGTAACCAGCCTCTTAGTGTTCTCTATTTTAAACACATATTTGAATGCAATGTATTTATTACAGGTATTCATATAACAACCACAATTTATACAATGCTTTACAAACTACCTTTACATCAGTTCCTGCCCTCAAGTAGCTTACAATCTACGGTCCCCTTCTCACATTCATGCATACATATATGCACACACACACAGTAGGGCCAATTTTGACAGGAGCCAATTAACCTACCAGCATGTATTTGGAGTGTGAGAGGACACCTGTGCAAGCTCAGGGAGAACATGCAAGCTCCATGCAGACAGTGTCCTGGCCAGGATTGAAACCAGGGAGCCCAGTGCTGTAAAGCAGAAGTGCTAGCCATTAAGCCCTTGTGCTGCCCTTTGCCCCAAATTACCAAAAGTGACACTAAACTCAGGAGTTAAAGGAGAACTATGAGGTGAGTGAACGTCACTCAGCTTCATAGTTCTTGCCAACCTGTAACAATGAAAGTGTCACAGGTCGGCTCAATAGATCGGGAAGTGAGCGAACACATACCGTTGCACGCTCATTTCTCGATCTATCCCTGCAGAGAGCTGTGACTGTCACTCAGGGCTCCCCGCAGGGATTCCCCCCTCCCCTGTCCGATCCTCCAGCGCTGACTGGCGGAACAGATGGGGGAGGGGGCAGGTACAGCTGGCTCTGCCTCTATCTTTCAAAGTATTTTATTAATTTTC
This sequence comes from Nanorana parkeri, assembly GCF_000935625.1. Taxonomy (NCBI): domain Eukaryota; kingdom Metazoa; phylum Chordata; class Amphibia; order Anura; family Dicroglossidae; genus Nanorana; species Nanorana parkeri. Next base: position 453,594 of record NW_017307361.1, read on the forward strand.
CAAAGTACAATAAAACAATAAAATAGCACATGATGCACAATCAGTATAGATAACAATTCATCCGCAAATAAAGCACACTTATGCTCCTGCCTACCACAGCTCACTCCCTTGATATTAACATTAGCATGGATTGCAATCGCTAGGGGTTCTATCGCTAATGCAAAAAGCAGTGGGGAAAGTGGACAACCTTGACGTATGCCTTTAGAGATAGCTATGGAATCAGAGATGTGGCCCTGTAGCCTAATTTGTGCTGACGGAGTGGTGTATAAGGCCCACAACGTAGTCAGAAAGAGGGGGCCAAAGCCCCATTTCTCGAGCAGCTGGAAAAGGTATTTCCAAGACACTGAGTCAAAGGTTTTTTGTAAGTCTATAGACAACAGAAGCCCAGCTTGTGATTGCCCTCCATCCCACCCTGACTGCAACAAGGTGATAATATCAATGGCCCTTCTAATTTGTGGCTCTGCCTCTAGATAGGCAGAGCCAGCTGTCAATCCCGCAGCTGGGTGGCTCTCGACAGTAATGTCGGGATCCGTCTCGGCTGTGGCATCCCAGTATAACGTGAGCAGTAGCTTTGGGTGATGGGAGGACGCTAGTTTGTGTCTTCCCGTTACCCTTAGGAGAACAATGGGGAAAAGCCCTGACCCCATAGTTCTCCTTTAAACCTTAAAAATCCATTGAAGTGCCTTCACTATTAACAAAAATGTAACTTATTTGTGTATCACTCGGATGTAGATCCTCAAATCATCTCTGAATTCATACTGACAGGGTGGCTTTGTTTGTTCTCCATGGTCCCTGAGTGTTTTTGTTAATAGTTAAGGTACTTAAATGCATTTTTAAGGTTTAACTCCTAAGTTTAGTGTCAATTTAAGGCAATAATTTGAATGTAGGCCAAAAAAGGTTACCTGGGTGTGGTCTGGGACCAAGCTCAGGTAATGCATAAAAGAGCAATTTTTTGCATTTTTTAAGCTTATAATAAAAACACAAGCAGGGTATTTATTAAAAAAAGGTATAGCAAATAAAGCCTTATTTGTCCTTTTAAAAATGTAAACATTATTTAGGTAGACAAATGAATCATGGAGTTATTGTCCACTTATCTGATGCTTGCTGACACTGCTAAATTCGGCCCGTGCATCTAGGCTTCAATGACATCTAGTCATAAAAGGATTAAAGTGTAAATGTGTGACACATATATGTGAGCAAACAGCGGAATACTCAGTTGACACACATATTTGTGAACTGCCTTACCTGTCAATGCATGCGTATGTCTTTTTAAACCAGTTTTCTAATTCAGTCAAATTTGGCAAACCCCATACAAATTTACTTTCTATTACTTTACTTCACTGCTGTGATTGGATAGCGAAGGAGCAGCAGTTCCCTGATGAGGTTATCTCTGTGCTCTGCCCTCTAGATAATGTTTCCCTCCATGGGAATTTTCACTTAGCTTAGTGAGTGTGATGAAAATTATCTTTTGCAAGTATAACCGAATCACATGCAAGGGACTATCCCCTTAGCTTAGTGATGAGGTAACACTATGCTGGCTTCCATCATCCAATCATGTATAAGCAAAAACACTTTTTTTTTCTCTTGCACGTGATTGGGTATTCTTTGCAAAGTGAATTTTCACAATGTTCACTAAGTTAAGGTAATATTCCCTTGCACAGTAAACAGCTGATCTCCCTCTAGTGAGCAATTCCCATTCTGAGGGAACAACAAATGCTTTGCAAGTACCCCTAGCATAGATGGACTTCTGGTATTTTGTATAAGGTGGATATGTTTTTTTTTATAGGAGTGAGCATATTCAGTTGTATGTGATAATCATTGACTGCTGGCTCTGCTCCTTCGAAGATTTTCCAACTGGCTTCTTTGATCAGCTGATCAAGGAATGCCAGCCGAAAGAGTGCTGGCAGCCGCACCCACCGTTCCTCAACATCTTGACGAAATTTGCATTGACCACCTTTAGATTTTTGATAGTTTAGGCAAGGCTTTAAACCCTCTATTTTTTTTCCCATTGGGAAGAGTTTCCTTAACTTCCTATACTGGAGACACAATGAAAAAAGAGAAAATGATGGGGGGTGGGAGGAAGAGGGGTGTGGGGGGGGCTGCTATCAGGTGTCCCCATTTGGAAAATTTCCCATCTATTTATGTTCCAGAGACAGCAATTTAAACTTGGCAGAGATTCTAATCCTTCCTACTCAGTCCAAAACTTAAAAATATATTTTCGCTATGTATACATACTGTATAGTTGTTTTACATACGTGTCTTTTAGCTTCTTAGGTTTACATCTACATTTTATTATTTTGTCCTTTGTACAATATGCTCAGTTTGCAGATGTAAAGTAATTAATTGCATCATTTTTAATTTAGAGGACAATAAAAAAAATTTAAAACTGGAAAAAAGAAAATGGAAAGGAAAAAGGTAAAGTTAATGACCAATCAGATTTCCCCTTTTGTTCTCTGAATGGTCCCCATAGTCTATTGACTATATACTTTATGTCCCTGCTCTCATCCACCGATTGAATTCAAACCTACACTGAAATTGGTGGATGTTGGGAAATAACTCCAGTTCTTAGGAGACCTGGACACATTAAGTTCATAATGTTCTTCATGACAGCTAGAGGTGTTATATATAAATTTAATCAAGAATAACGTTACACATTAAATGGTGTCCATTTTTTGGTCAGAGAAAAAGGTTACAAATTGCTGATAACCCTAATAAACCTTAACTAATTAAATACAAATAAAAGAAACTTGCCACTAGCTACACAAGCCAGATAACTAAAAAATGATGTTGTAACTACCGACCAAAGACAGCTAGAGAGAGAAAATATAATTATCTGATATTTTAGAACTTCATCAAAGTTTTCCATTCACCACGGTGTTTCATGCATGGACTCGATGACTCAGTATCACCTAGAGCTATGTAGCTTGCATGAACCTTTAAAGTGAGAATATATGTCACTAAGGCTCCAAGTTGGGGTTATTTCATGTTGTAAACCCTGACAGAGAAGCATCCTTTTTTCATTTTGCTTTCATAAAACATTCTTTACACTTTCATTGGGTTTCAGGCTTTCATTTTCCATGTTAAGACAGCATTGTGGTTCTCTGAATTCAGTCAGTAATTTCTGGATATGTTTTATATTTATACCAAGTCAGAAATAATGGTTTCGAGCCTAAGTTGTCACTGACTAGGGTAAGCTTAGGGAAGGTTTGGCAGGAGGGGAAAGAACAGTTCACCAGTTTTCTACATTTGAGAAGCTGGGAAACAGTATTTCTAAATCTAATATTCGCATATCATTATAAATCACACCTTGCATAGGGCAAATGTCAGCCTTACCGATCTAAACAATGATTTTGAGTAAAAAAAGGAACTTTGTTCTGGTGAGGGCTAGATTTAGGACTGGTTCCTCAATTGTCCGAAGCAGGGCTAAATGTAGAAAAAAAACTACCTACCTGGTGGCTGTGCTGCCCCTCTACTTCCTGCTGTCCCAAGGCCGGGCCTCGGGGGCCTTGTGGGAAATCCGGCCCTGGTTCTGGTGTATGTGTATGCAGGGCCGGGGCTCTTGGGGAAAATGTGCCCAGGGTGCCGCTTTAGGAGGGGTGCCACTGGGTGTGTGTTTGGAGAATTTGTCCCCGGGGGAGGAACAACTCTGAGCCTTTGCCCCGGGTGACAGAATGTCTAGCTACTGAGGGCTCCGTCATGTCACTTATTGCCATGACAAAGATAAAATGCTCTCTGGCTCCCGAGTGCAATGTAAGTATTTGACAAAATCAAAGACTATAGAGGCTATTATTTTTTTAAACAGGTAGACTTTCTCAATGACATAAAATTAATAGCAGGAAGAAGACCCTGCTTAGCTATAAAGTGCGGTTGTCTCATTTACGTATTACAAACTATATATGGAAAGAAAGTTTTAGTATGTGTGTGTGTAAAAAGTTTACACACATTCATAACATTATTCACAATTAGCTTTATTATTTAGGCCATTTTTAAAGTGAACTCCTTACTTTTAAAACATGTTATTCATCCTTTATCTTCGTTCATGCTATCAAATTTTCTAACATACTTATTTTTGAAAATTGCTATCAATGGAACCATGTTTTTCCATTAACACACTTACATTACTTTCAGTGCTTGGAGTCAGATCTACAAAGTTGAACTCCAGAAAGATGCACTATATGGCCATAAGTATGTGGGCACCCCTCTAAATTATTGAGTTCAGGTGTTTCCAGTGAAGGGTACTGCTAAGGCTACAGCATATAAATAAATCTTAGATGATTGTGCACTTCCAACTTTGTGGCAGCAGTTTGGGACAGGCCACTATTTGTTCCGGCGTGAATGTGCCCATGTGAACATAACCGCCTCCATAAAGACATGGTTTGGTGTGGAGGAATTGAATGGCCTGGATATAAGCCCTAACCTTAACCTACTGAACATCTTTGGAAATATGATGATACTTGAACAAAAATGAGCTGCATGGGTCAAGTTGCCAGAAAGAAGCCTTTATTGCACCCACGCCAGAAAAAAGCCTGTGTACAATATGCCCGAAAACACCTTGACACATCTTCTGGCACACTGTAGTTTGGAGTGATGAGACAAAAATAGAGCTGCATGGTCACAACCATAAGCGCTATGTTTGGAGAGGGGTCAACAAGGCCTATAGCGACAAGAATACCATCCCCACTGTGAAGTATGGTGGTGGCTGACTGATGTTTTTGTGGTGGTGTGAGCGCTAAAGGCATGGGGAATCTTGAGAACATTGATGGCAAGATAAATGCAGAATGTTACCAGAAAATACTGGCAGACAATTTACATTCTTCTGCATGAAAGTTGCACATGAGATGCTCTTGGACTTTCCAGCATGACAATGACCCTAAGCACAAGGCCAAGTTGCCCCTCCCGTGGTTACAGCAGAAAAAAAGTGAAGGTTCTGGAATTGCCATCACAGTCTCCTGACCTTATTATCATCGAGCCACTCTGGGGAGATCTCAAGCCTGCGGTTCATGCAAGACGACCAAAGAATTTGCATGACCTAGAGGCATTTTGCCAAGACGAATGGGCTAGACCACCTGCAAAAATTCGGGGCCTCATAGACAACAATTACAAAAGACTGCACATTGTCATTTATGCTAAAGGAGGCAAAACACAGTATTAAGAACTAAGGGTATGCAGACTTTTGAACAGGGGTCATTTCATTTTTTTTATTTGTTGCCATGTTTTGTGTTATGATTGTGCCATTCTGTTATGACCTACAGTTGAATATGAATCCCATAAGAAATAAAAGAAATGTGATTTGCCTGCTCACTCATGTTTTCTATAAAAATGGAACATCTATTACCAATCCTCCAAGGGTGTGCAAACTTTTGAGCACAACTGTATGAACAATAAAAGGGCTAAACTTGTGAAAACATATTTAATAGGAAATCGTCAGCAACAGTATGAGTATTGTCAAGTCTACTTGTGTTCAGGAAGTGTGTAAAAAGGTTTCTGGGAACTACATGGTGGTTTCGCAGCAGGAGATTACCATTTGTGAAAAAAAAAATATTCAATGCTTAAAAATATTTTTACTGACTCATATGATTTTGAATTATGCACCTCAATATTTCAGAGCTGTGATATATATCATTCGCAGTTTCTACTCTAGCGTTGTCAAAGCAACTGGCAGAGATTTTTATCAGTTTGTACATCCTGCGCAAGGGTAAGTTTAGACACTTATTTCACTAGGCAGGCTATAGTCTAGTTCTTAAAAGGAATCTCCAGAGTATTTTCAAGCGACTACATATTTTAAGTTATTACTGCAATGTTTACTCAAACACCATTGGTGATTTGACCTTTGCTCGCTTACTGTTTGATTTTTAATGTAGGTATTTAAAATATAGATTTGTAGATTCTGCATGTAATGGAAATCTGAATGTCAGACAAAGCATTCAGTATCCCTCCTAAAAAAAAGTCAACTGCAGGATAAACCTCCAAACATTTTCTTAACTGAATTTCCTTTTTAAAGCTGAATTTGTAGCAAACATCTAAATACTCAGATGAACCACATATTAGGAGGCTGTTCAAAGGAGCTGTATGTCTGTCCATCCAGTTTGCCATACAGCACAGTCCTTACTGGCAGGACAGGAGATTTGATTTTTATCTGCTGAGCTCTGCTGTACAGGGACCACAAGAGGCTGATACCAAGGCAAATTTGGGTACTTTCTGTACACTGCTTGCTTCAAAAATACGTTTACTGATGTAATATTAAACACGGAGCTGCACTAATTTTTTACTTTTATTTCTGTCTGGATTTCAGCTTCAAGAAGGAGAAAGAAATTCCAAAAAGAGTGAATTTTTTTTCCAAAATTCACCACAATGTTTTGATAAAGAGGATTTATTTTTGGTGCAAAGGACAGCAATGACATAGCCTAAAATAATTAATTTGTGGTGGGAATGCTATATTTTATTTCTAAAGTAGAACACTGCCTTCCCATTAAAAATATATGCGCCACAGTAAGTCATTGCATCTTAAGTGCATCTGCACACACAGTTTTCCCTTAGTTCATTTACAAAAGATAACGAATACCTGTTGATCCTTCCAAGGAAGTCCACTAGGAATGTTCAGATACCAATGACGATACTTGGCATTTTCAGAACTACCAGGGTTGCAGTAGTTGCAGCTGTGACAGGGCTCTGGCGCTCCACCACTGTCCTGAAATCATTAGTCTGTATTGTTTAAGGAAAACTGTCACATGACACAAAAAAAGGTATCAGTAATTGTATCTGTGAGTACTTGGACAAGTATCAGTATTTGTACCTGGTCTGGAAAAAATGGCATTGGAGCATCCCTAATAAGCAAAAACAATAAAATTATATTATATATATATATATATATATAACAAATCATACATTTAAAACAGCAATGCACAAATCCCAGGAGCCTCATATGCTCCTTTTAAAATGACAGCTACCTCCTAGTTTTTGAGCTTTTCTCTAGTCTTGGAGCTTCAAAAGTATCAGTACTTGTACTTGTACCAAGTACGGAACTTGGTATCTGAACATCCCTAAAGTCCACCTTTCTTGAAGATTTCTGTTTGTACTGTATAATTTAATTGACAGTACAAGCAGCTAGAGAGGTCCCTAACATAATGGTCATTTGTTTTAAAGTTCTCTTACTGCTTGTAAAACATATGTAAATACTGTATTATCCATATATTCTCTATCAGTATTGGTGGTGACAAGACATACAGACTGCCATCTTGTAACCTTGATACATGAATTCATGAATGGTCATGAATGGTGACTTCATGCAGTAGCTATTATATTAAGACATGTATAGATCCTATAATTATGGCCCATTGAAGTTTTATTTATATTGAAATCTGTGTGTGTATATATCTGTGTATCATATATATATAGTATGTGACCATAAACATAAGTTCAGAGGGGAGATATGATATGTGTTTTATATCAGGAGCACTGCTCCTTCCATTTTAATAAGAGAGGTAACCAGGGACGCTGATCTCTCTGCAAGTGGTCGTAGCTAGCCATAAGATCACGGCTGGCTCCGCCCAGCTGTCAGAAGCAGGCTGTCGGCCAGCCAATGGCCGGCCGCTCGGCCAGCTTCGGCTTTCACCTCGGCTCAGTCGAGCCGAAGCATATGCCTTCGGCTTGACTGAGCCGCCCGGCCATCTACAGGAGCTGTACGGACTATGGTGAATAGCCCGTACCGCCCGGCTGTCTTCGGGAGCTGTACGGGCTATAGTGAATAGACTGTACAGCAGCCCCTCGGTTCTACTGAACCGAAGGGGTCCTGGGGCCGAAGCTAGCCGAAGCTTCGTGAATAGACCCCTTAGTTTCACTCCTGACTAGCATAGAGTGAAAAGATTAAGCTCCATGACGTAATTTGTCAGACTAAGTACCAAGAATCTGTTCTAACAAATAAAAAGTATGCATTTTATTACAAAGGGTTAATGCTAATAGTGATTACAACATTTTGCCAAAAGAAAATGAAGAGGCACACAAAATGAAGACCATGCATTGCCAAAAAAACATTCACACCATTAATTGTAACTAACAAATAATACATGTATAACTCAATTGCCAGATGCTTATATCATCAAACACACTCCCAGCATTTGGGTCCTAAGCTGATTTGTTTGATCAGCCCATTAGTACAAATGTTAATGTTGTACAATGTGGAATTGCTGTCAATAATTGCAGGTGTGCAGCAATTTAGTCTTCGAAACAATAGATCATCCTCTTCTGTCATAGCAATTCTCTTGTGCTCTTTACGGAAAGCCTGAATGACTCATAGAAGACATTTACGTTCTTTGATATGGTGTTATTTCTTCAGCACTTTTTTTACAGCAGGCGGAATTTGGTCAGCCATATTGTCTGGAAAAAAATAATAGTCTTGACAGTAAAATAGAAAATATATAGCTGCTATTATATGAAAATACCCAAAATAATATATACAATAACATTGTGCATGGGTTGTAATTAGAAATAAAATGATCTGAGCCACTGTAATAACTATAGACAATCTTATTTGATAAGCAATGCTAAACAATATTAAGATGTCACCTCCTCTCTCCTGAAACTGTCGGGCTCTCGGTCCATGAACTTTTCAGAGGGGGTGACACCAAAATGACAGTCAGTCATTTTGGTGTCACCCGGGTGTGGGCTGCATCCCCCTTGTGACGCCACTGCATTCAGTCCTGAAACTTGCACGTCTCTGCCACACAGGAGACCAGATTTGACTCTGTTGGAGTAACTTACAGGTCTCGTCCCTCCTCCATCTTGTGAAGCAGCAGGCTGATGAGCTCATCCTGTGTCTCTCTGCTCTCTCTTTCTATCAACATGTCACTTCTGAGCACATGAGAACTGCAGCTCCTTGTGCTGCTTCTCCAGCTTCCATTTTGGGCTTTGTTGTACATAGGATAGCAAAAGGCTGATTCAAGCTCCAATTCAGGTACTTGTACCACTTGCATTCAAAATGCCTCCGGGTCCCCTCCTCTCTCCTGTAATTGTCAGACTCAGTCCATGAACGAGTGCCCAACTTTTCAGAGGGGGTGACACCAAAATGACCGTCAGTCATTTTGGTGTCACCCGCGTGTGGGCCGCATCCCCCTTGTGGCGCCACTGCATTCAGTCCTGAAATTTGCATGGCTCTGCCACACAGGAGACCAGATTTGCCTCTGCTGCAGTAACTTACAGGTCTTGTCCATCCCCCCTCTTGTGAAGCAACAGACTAATGAGCTCATCCTGTGTCACTCTGCTCTCTCTTTCTATCAACATGTCACTTCTGAGCACTGCACTACACCTCTCCCACTGACCACCAATAAAAAGCGGACACTCCACTGACCACCAATGCAATGGAGTCTGTCTGTTTTTCTTTTCTGGTTATCAGTTTTCATTTTAACTTTGTGAGTATTACTGGAAATTATTTTATCATATAGACATATAGAGCAGGTCTTGTTAAAAATGATCCTTCTTGTTTTTACATATACTGCACATACATATATTACATAAGATTATAATATATATATATATATATATATACATACATACATACATACATACATACATACATACAGGAGAAACTCGAATAATTAGAATATCGTGCAAAAGTAATTGCAGCAATTGCTGCAAATATTCACAGTAAACTCCCTATTATCCAGCATCCACAGGGATTTGTAGATTCCGGATAAATGTAGTTTCTGGTTGCTTGAGAGTTGATAATAAAATAGGTTTAACTAATGCTATACTCCATACTATGCCATACTATAATATGACTTCATATTAATATTGAAATAAAGTAATCGAAAGCAAATGAAGACAAACACACACTTAGTATTAGTGCTCTAACAAAGGTGCTCATTCACAGGATAGAGCACTTTTTACAGATCGTTCAGACACTCATTCCCAGGATAATACAGCACTTTTTGGCCAGTTTCTCTACCCTCCCATACTGCAGAGCCCCCTCTACCTCCCCTAGAAGGTCCCAGATCAGCAAAACAGTGAGTGCACATTGGATTTTTGTTTTGCTGCTTAGATGAGAGTTCCGGTTAGTTGAATACTGGATAACAGAGTTTACTGTATATACATAAATACATGATAGATCTTGGTAATGTACCATAAGCTGTACATAAACATTTTAGTAGGGGTTCCCTGGGACCTGAATTTTTTTTCAAGGGACTCCTATATAGTGCTTTAGGGTTGTGCTGTCAATTCAGAGAGACATGGAGCCCAAGGAAAAGAGGGAATTGGGCGGAAGGTCAACATGACAGGGGAGAAGGGGAGCCAGGGGAATAAAGGTTTAAAAATACAGGAAACAGGTGGAAGGGGTGGCTTACCGGTTTGAAGGAGGACCTTAGAGGGGTGGGATTTCAGGAGGAGGGTGGCACGTGGATCCTAGGATCATTCCCGAGGAGAAGACACCGGGAGCAGACGAGGAATTTCTTCTCCTTCCTTCTTTCAGCAGGTTAGAGCATGAGTGCCCTAGATGATCTGCTGGCCCAAGTGCGGGAGGCTGCGGCGTCGCGTGGTGCTTCCTGGGTTCAGTCCTGTATGGCTGCCGTATTGGAGGCTTCTGATACTGCCTCTGTGGTGGCCAGTGACCCCCCCAAATCCCGCGTCTGCATGGGTGCCGCCTCCGGTGGCTGTAGGGGTTGTGGGTTCAGCGTCAGCTCCCCCGCCCGCTGTGGGGGTTGGACCGGAGGGTCAGGGGTCAGGTGCCGTGTTACCGCAGAACACCCCCACTCCTGTTGCGGCGGTGACTGATGTCACTAAGGCGGCTGCGGCGGAGGTTGACCGGGTTCGTTTAGTGGACGCGGCCAAGTGTGAAGTGCACGTGTGCTTTGAAGGACCGTTAGGGGCGCACCTTAAGCAGGAGGTCAGGGAGCGCATCTGGAAGGGTGAGTATGTTGAGATTTTTTCCCTGCTTCCCTTGGAGAAATTCAACCTGGATCGCGTAATGACGTTGGAGGAGGGCTTTTCAGTGGGCTTTCGGATACCTTGTTCCCCTTTTTCTCTTCCTCCGTTTTCCAAGAATCTGCGCTCGGCGATTTTGCACCCTGGGGTGGTCTGGGAAAAATTGTGCAAGGAGGTGGAGTTGGGTCGCATGGGGGGTCCTTTTCCGTTTCCGCCGCTTGATCCTCTGGTCGTTTCACCGCTGGGCGTGGTTCTGAAGAAGGAACTGGGTAAGTTTTGCTTGATCCATCACCTCTCGTTTCCCAAGGGGGGTCAGTCAATGATGCCATTCCGGCGGATTGCGGCGCGGTGACTTACACGTCATTTGACTTGGCTATCGCGTGGGTTCGGCGATATGGGTGGGGGTCGCTTTTGGCGAAGGCTGATGTCGAGGCGGCTTTTCGTCTTCTGCCCGTACACCCGCAGAGTTTTTATCTCTTGGGATGCCGGTGGCAGGATGCCTTTTTTGTGGATCGGTGTCTCCCCATGGGTTGCTCCATTTCTTGCGCATTTTTTGAACTGTTTAGTTCCTTTATGGAATGGGTGGTTCGGGACGTGGCGGGGGTGCCCTCAACCATTCATTATTTGTCGGCCCCTCCGGATCGCGGGTGTGTGCGTTGTTGTTAGCCACATTGCAGCATGTTGCAGAGCGATTTGGGGTTCCGTTGGCGGTGGATAAGACGGAGGGCCCAACCACGGAATTGGTTTTTCTGGGCATCGTCATTGATACCGACTCTATGGAGTGTCGGCTTCCCCTGGATAAGTTGGCGGATCTTCGGTCGGCAGTGGTGGCCGTGGGTGCACGGCACAAGATTCAACTGCGCCGACTGCAGTCCCTGTTGGGGAGGTTGAATTTTGTGTGCCACATTATGCCTATGAGGAGGGTGTTTTCCAGGAGGTTGGCGGCGCCACGGCAGGGTTTCCGCTCCTGGTCATTTTGTTCGGCTGAACAATGACCTGCGGGAGGATTTGAAGGTTTGGGAGGTGTTTTTGGGGGCGTACAATGGGAGGTCGTTGTGGATGGACGGGCCAGTCAGTACTGTGGAATTGGACATGTTCACGGATGCGGCAGGGTCGGCGGGCTATGGCACTTATTTCAGTGGTAAGTGGAGTGCAGAGCCATGGCCGCAGGATTGGGCTCAGGCCAGTTTCCTGAAAAATTTGGTGCTGTTGGAATTGTTTCCGGTGGTGCTTTCGGTTTGTCTGTGGGGTCCGGCGTTTCGCAATCGGCGGGTGCGTTTTCATTGCGACAACATGGGGGTGGTTTCGGCAATCAACACGGTGTCGGCCTCATCTCCGCTGGTGATTCGGCTGTTACGTTTCTTGGTGCTGCAGTGTTTGCGTTTTAATGCCAACATCTTTGCGGTGCATATCCCGGGTGCTGTTAATCTGCTGGCTGATGCTTTGTCTCGATTTCAGTGGGTTGAGTTTCGGAGATTGGCGGCGGAACTTCGGGGGGTTCCTTGTCCAGCGTGGTTGTGGAGGATTGCGCTAGTTATGAGTATATATATATATATATATATTGGAGTATTTTTCTATTCAAGTTTGTATTTATATTTTGATATTGTTATTAAAGATACAAGTGGCTGCTATGGCCTTTGCAAATCCATACAAGTCTGGAGTGCCTTATTGGTAGAATGGTTGTGGGGTGAAGGTTACAGTAGTAAGCGGTCCCTTCTGAAAATACCCTCGTCATGTGTATTGCAACTTTTGAGAAGCTAAACATGATAGATATGTGTCTATTACAAAACTTGGTTCACTGTGCATCTCTGTAACTATGTCACCTAAAGTTTTCAGTTGGCTGTGAACAGCTAGTAACAAATGTAAGTGCATAAGCATTCAAATGATTAAAAATGCACTCTTTTCAAACTTCCATGTTTAATTAGTTTTCCTTTATATTGCTATGATGCTATGACGTATAAATAAATGCATGCTATAAAAAGATTTCTTCAAAAATGCTTTTTTTTTCGAGATGGGAATGGAGCATGAAGCAAGAATTTGGGTGACTATTCACAATGCAAATAAGTATCCAGAGGGCTTTTAAACCCCACGCGTCAGCGAAGCATAATAAAACCCATTTGCAAAAGCTTGTATTGTTTGGCCCATTCAGAAGCTGCTACATGTGCGCCATCACTTGTAGAGAGCGGCTGGAGAGGCAAGGCCAAACAGAGTGACGGGAAAGACCTTGGAATAAAAAGATTCCTGACAATGTTGCAGATGAGCATTCTATTTTCATATGATCTATTTTCAATCAGCAAAAAAACCCAAAGAAAACAGAGGAAACAGCCGAGGGTCATTACACTTCTGTTGCTGGAGGCGAACAGGCTTACAGCCATTTCCATTGCTATGTAGGGAAATAAATTCAAATGGTGTTGACATTTAAGTGCTGTGATAATTTTATCACAAACTTTCACTGGTAAAAAGGGTAGGTATGAGGTTTTTCCATAATGGAAGCAGAGGTTTTTCCTGGTTTTCAGCCAGCTCACCTGTAGAGTAAAAAAGTTTTGACCTGTATCTGGATATTGGGTGCCACACCCCTGGTAAATAGTGTACAAAGAAATTCTTTTAAGGAAAGAAAAAGTGGGGTTTTGAAAGCACCAGAAAATGACAACTCCAACCACAATATGTAAAAATATAGTTATTTATTTCATATAAATCTTAAAAAGAAGCAAAGAAGGCCTAAAGCCAATACTAAAATTGAGTAGATAGTCCCTAAAAAAGCTCTTTCCACATACACAATACCTCACCATTAACAGAAACATACATGATTTATCCTATATTCTTGTCGTCATACATGATTGGGGTTCCAATGAAAAAGGACCAGATCTTTTCACCTTTCAATTTCCTCCCCTGCTGTGACGCCGAAAACAAAACTAAAAGTCAGATGCCGGGATCAGCCTCGGGCTCGTAGGGACAAGGTAAGTGAGACTTTTGTGCAATCCCGAGCGTGGCTCGTGGGTTACCGCTCTTGATACTGAAAATTAATCCCGAGCCACACTCAGGAATACCGCCAGGGAGGTTAACTATCCAAGGCTGTTCTGGCACCAAAAATGGCCCCTCAGGCCCTGTTCACATCAGGGCGGATCGGCTGTGCGGATTTGGCCGCGCTGAACCACCGACATGAACGATCCCATACATTCAAGCGAAAGCACGCCTCGAAACGCCTGCCACTGGAAATGCTCCCTGACCCTTTTTTTCCCGCGCTGATTAGCACGGTTTCCATATAAATTTCAATGGAACCGTGCTTGTCAGCGCAGTTTTGGGCGTTTTTTATTGTGTTTCAGTGCTAGAATGCAATTAAAAACACCCCAAACCGCACTTTTAAAATTTGCACGGAAACCGCGCTGATCCGCAACTGCCCTGGTGTGAACGGGGCCTTAGTAGCATCATATTTTTACAGAAAGAAAACACATACAGTGATTGAAAGGTACATTTTAAATTTTAAACGACAACATAATGATCAAATAGACAGAAGAAAAAGAAAGCAAAAAACACAAATACAAAGGAATACAAAGCACATTAAATAAAATAAACTAAACTACCCTGAATGCACTCGTCAAAAAACAAATGGTTGTTAACTATCATCATGGAAACCATGGCTGCTATAAAGTAGAGCATTAACCATTTCGCTGCCAAGGACGTATGGCATACGGACCTACAAAAGTGCTTCCAGCTGGCCAGGTCAGTATGCCATACGGACCTGGCATTTACAGTTCTACTATAAGCTGATGGTCGCTTTAGCGACCATCAGCTTATAGTATAACTAAATGAAACAATATGACCAGAGAGGTTATGTGGGTTTAGCCTGAAGTATGGCATGCATATAGCATGTGTTTTATAGAAACTTTAATGTGCATTGCACTGGTTTAATGGAGGGTGTTTTGGTTCCTCTTAGCCCACCTTGCTATAAAACCTGTCTTAAAAGGCCTAATCCAAAATATATTTGAAGTAGCCACATTTGCCATGTTATTTACATATAATAAACATGCACTTTAAACCTACTTGTGGGTAAAGAGCAGATTATAGAACAAAGAATAAAGGAAGGAGAAGCTTGTTTATTGGGTATGAATGCAAGGTCCATACATGGTAGATAGAGAGTGTGACAATTAAACCTGGACTTTATATATACAATATATGTTAACATTCATATTGAATAAATACTGCAATCCTGTTTTTTATATTAGCTCTGTGGTCTATCAGTATTTAATCAGAGTGGCATAAAAAGCAGTGCGGGCAAATGTGTCTCTATTGCTTTGCAAGAAGCTGTCAGTCTATCTATCTGAACATGTTTATAGGAGGGGAAAGCATAAGCATGACCTTCTCAGTGTGCTTTTGCTCCTCCATTGTGAAATCAGCAGGCTTAGGGTGAGACCTGCCCTAAGCTATACTGCTAGACTGGACTGTGCTGTCTGGCAGAGGTACCTTGATCATGTAACTGACTGAACAGAAATGATAGTCAAATCAAGGGATTGCACACAGCCAGTTTTGTTTTCAGAATGCAATTTATGCAGATTTAATTTATGGTACACAGGTAAGTATAAAGAGAACATTAGTTACAATAGTTGTTGTTCTCTTTGTACTTACCTGTGCATCCGATAATAAATTACATTTTGCAATTTGAAAAAACAAAACCAGCTATCTGGAATCCATTTGGAGACAAAATCACTGTTGGCTGGAACCTAGATGTGAGCACGCCAGCTGATTTCCTATATATACAGACATATATTACTTTATTATTATTCTTTTTGTTTCAATTGTTAATATTTAGCTGGAGTTCAGCTTTAAGTTCAGCCTCCTGAACCTAGGACACAGTCGCTTCTCTACCCTCTGCTTCCCCGAAATTTACACTCTAATAGTTTATCACTGCTGTCCTGAAGATAAGCACTCTGCCACTACAGAAAAATCAATAAGTCTGTGTCACACGAGAGATCAAGAGATCAATAAAAAATATCCTTACCTTGCCACATAGAAAGATTTGCATGACAGTAAGAGGAAATCCCACTGCCCATGCACACTGCTTATGTCAGTACAGGTCTCAGTGCTTGCTGTTGGGTGTACTGTGATCATAACAAATACAATTGTGACTTGGATTACATGGATGTAGCATTCCTCATCATTGCAATTTTTAAGACTCCATGTTATATAACGGACACTTCTGGGGTTGATTTACTATTGGCAAATAGGCTGCTCATTTTGCAGTGGAATTTTCCCTTTGCAATGGTAATTTCCCCTTAGCTTGGTGAATAAGGTGAAGCTCCTCTGCTGACTTCCATCATCCAATCGTGTACAAGAAAAAAATACTTTTTTTTTCTTCTTTTAATTGCATATGATTAGGTATTTTTTGGAAAGTACATTTTAACCACATTCACTGAGCTAAGCGAAAATTCCCCTGCAAAAAGAAAATTCCCTTGCAAAGTGAACAACATTATTATTTACAAGTAGAAATAAAACAGTCAGTTTTGCTAGCACAAATACTAGTCATTAACTGATATACAGGGCTATTCACAAAAGGGTGAAGAGCTTGGAGAAGACAGGAGAAGTGAACATACTAGGCCAAAATAAATGATTTGGAAACATTCTCCAATTCAGCTCACTTTCCAGTTCAGCTATGTTGCCCTAGATTGTTCACTTCTCCTGCCCTCTCCAAACTCTTCACCCTTTAGTGAATAACCCTGTGAGTATTCAGAATACACATTGGTCCACTTTATTTGTTAAGATTCATTTTGCAATGTGATTATTAACCTTGTTAGGTAAAGAGTCTCTACACCTTTTGTAAATCAACCCGCTTGAGTTATGACAAAGTGCACCCTTTCACCACCACCATTTTGTGAAGTCTCAAATGTCTATCTATCTATCTATCTATCTATCTATCTATCTATCTATCTATCTATCTATCTATCTATCTATGTTAGTATGTACATATGGATGTGTGATTATATATATTCCCAACCTGCTCCCTTCACTGCTACTAGTCATTTTCCTATGGCCACAGTGTACATGCATATATTCCCTCAAATATTCTACTTTCCTATGTGTGCTCTATGGGACAAGCTGTCAGGCTGGCAGAGACAGAGCTTTCCTAGCAGACAGAAAGATGAGACAAGCCTCCCTCGTTGTGCTGCCTTCCAACTCAGCTGGCAGCCATTGATGTTAAGAGAACTCAGTCTTCAAAAATCCAAAGATACAGACTGGAGCTTCAACAGTAAAGCTGGCCATACACTAGTAGATTTCTGAACAAAAGATCTTTCTTTACCAACAAAAGATCTTTCTTTAATACCCAATAATCCCATCATACACTTGGCGATTGTCAAACGAAATTTTGTTTCATTTTAGCATTTGATTTTGGAATGAATGGTTTTCCTGAACGGAAACCATGTTCAATGTTAACATTTCATTTATTCAAAAAAAGTTTTCCATCCTGCTCCTTTCAATATTATTTTTTTTTTAAATCATTCATTGTTTTAACCCCATCAACTAACAGAAAGCCGAATTAAAGATCTTTTGTACGAAAGTTCATACGAAAATCTATGAAATTACTACAGAAAGCTATGCATTCGCAACCTTCTTATATCACCTACAGCTGCAGTGCTCTCAGTGTTACCGAAATACAGGTGAAACTCGAATAATTAGAATATCGTGCAAAGTTCATTTATTTCACTAATGCAACTTAAAAGGTGAAACTAATATATGAGATAGACTCATTACATGAAAAGCAAGATAGTTCAAGCCATGATTTGTCATAATTGTGATGATTATGGCTTACAGCTCATGAAAACCCCAAGAACCCCAAATCCACAATCTCAAAAAATGAGAATATTTCATGCAATCAATAAAACAAGAATTGTACATAGAACAATATCGGACCTCTGAAAAGTACAAGCATGCATATGTACTCAGTACTTGGTTTGGGCCCCTTTTGCAGCAATTGCTGCAATTACTTTTGCATGATATTCTAATTATTCGAGTTTCACCTGTATATCATATACAAAATGAGCGCACTGCAGTTTTTGTATATGATCTGGCAAGCTCATTTGGAATGACCATAGACAGTTCAGTACAAGCAAAAGACTGTCCCAGTTTTGAACACTGCTAGTGATTGGCCGTTTCTGTACTACAAGAGGTCAGTCAGTCTGCATACCTCCCTACTTTGGAACTTGAGAATGAAGGACACCCTGGGTTGAAGAAGACCTCTGCAAGCTATCCCCGACCTTGGATGAAACCTCCCTCTGTGCTGTTCAGTCTCTCCCTCACTTTCATTCTCTAGAATCTCTGGCACTGAGGTATGGTCTGCCACCTAATCAGCCCCACCTTCCTCATCGCGTTAACCCACTTGACAATAGGCTGCAGGAACATCAATGGCAATTGCCTCACCCTGTCTGATGTACCCTTTATCTATGCTCCTGCCACTTTCTTCTACAATATCCAATAACATGAATTATTGTGCTTCCTCCTGCAGCAAGTTAGTGATGGTGTGCTGAAATAATTCAGCTGACTCCATACCAATCTGCAGAGCTGGGAGGGGGCTGGCAATAGAGGAGGAAGAGGAATAGGCACATTTGCAGCTGTTGTGAAAAAACTGGCTGCTCTGGGCATGGGGGGAGGAAGATGAGAAAGGCTTGAAGAGCCACTCAACAACCTAGTCCACATTCTCTGGATGTACTACATGCCTGTCTATCAGAAAAGGAGGCATGCCCTGCGTCTCAAAGGTGTGGCCCAACCACCAATTTGTCCTGCAGACGCAGAACCTGCTTGCTCCCCATTAGAATCTTCGCCTCTCCCTTCTTCTCATGCTCCATGTAGAATTCTTTTTAAAGGCAGTGAGCAAATTACAGAATCGGGGGAATGAGTAGTCTTCTTGGCTATGGCCAGCACTCTATACAGGCCAGTTGAGTTCCTCCACATCAAATTCTTCAAACCGTGTCTTTTGGTCCTAGCTTTGTGCATGGGGCACAGCAATGTTACTGTAGAAAATGACTTTGCTAAAGGTCCCCCAAAAGGTTGGAAAATCAGTTGTCTAAAATGTCTATGAATTTTTTCATTTTTATGGGCATGCACATATTATTGGTCATTTAGTGTAACTATAGTTCATGAAAAGTCATCTAAAGGCATCCTATCTGTGTGGCAGAGACTCTGGAAGGTTTTAGTCCCCCCAAAATTTGCCAACTCGTGCACAAACTTTCTACCTCTTACTTATACACACCACATTCCTAACTATGGAGTAAATGTATATGGTCAAGTATGCTGTGAGACAATGTACACTGGATTTGTCAGTGTTTGATCTGCTTTCAGTGTGAATCCAAAGCAACATTAAGTAGTTCATAGCAAACTTTTGATCAATGCTTATGCAAAGTGAAGCAACTCACTTGAGCAAGTACAAGCAATCCAGAATCCCCTAAAAGTTTATCATCTTTGATTCATTTCTGACTGTGATGCTCATGTAAATGAACCCTTTAAAAGGATTACATATTTTAAAAATAGAAGAATCAGAGACTGAAAAAAAAAAGGTAAATGCGCTATGACTCTCATCATCCCACAGTATTTGCTGGCCCTCCCACCCGAGCACACGAAGAGACGTCTCTGAAGTTGCTCAGCTTCCATCCTACCATTTCTCACTTGGATGTTATCTGTGTATCTATCTGTGGCAGCTGCCAGTCTGGCAGCACTTCCATTGATGCCATCTGCCTCTCTCGTGAGTTCATCAGGTAGTGTGGGCAGAGTTGAAGTAGCTTTTGGATTAGACGTACGATTCCTTTGATGATGAAGTGTCAGAAATCTTCTTATATGTGCCATTTGATTTCACTTAACATTGATGTAACATCCAGCAATGACTTTGTGTGTTGGTTATATAAAAAAAAAAAACATCTCTTTTGTTAGAATGCTTATTTGAAAAGATTTGCACTGTAAACTTCTATAACTATTTTTCTCTGCGTGAGTCAGCGTCCTTGCCTGGGTTCGATTTTGGGGTGGGTGAGGTTGTTGAATCCTGCTTAAAAGCTGTGAATCCAGAACTTAGCTGCAAACCCCATTGAGGCCTATGGAGGGAAAATATTGATACTAAATACTGGCAATTTTCAAGGGTAATAGGGAAGGGACTTTTTAAAAAAAGGGCATAGCTGGGCACTGCCTTGGGGGACATTTAACAAACCCAAAAAAAGTTTTGCATTATCTGAGAGAGGATAGCCATAAATATTGTTCAGTGGCTGGACAGTATGTAACTAGCTTGGTTAGGCTGCAATATTAAATGGACATATGAGGCAGGGTTTATCTTAAAATAGAAATTAGAGCACTTTATTTAAGTGACAATAGTATTAGCTGCCGGCTCCTAAAAAAATACATTGTAACTACCCCTATGTCTGGAGGTTTTGCCCCATTTTGTTCAAGCTCTCTGTCTTATTGCCTTCCCTATATGAACTCTTCAAAACTTCCTGACCTGGGTTGCTCCAGAGGGACAGATTCCCATCCACATTATTTAATTTTTGTTTTGCTGTACTCAGCAGCCAGTTGTATTTTTTTTAATATTCATATACAGTATTTCATTACATTCAGGACACCAGAGGTATAGATACAAGGGCACAATCTATGACCATAGGCTGCCTGCCTGGAGGATAGGAGTTAGCAAAAATTAAACATAGAATCCTGTGGTCATATGCCTGTTGCCCTTGCCCAAATAAGGGTGTGTGTTTTTTTGAGGATGTATATTTTTTTTTTGCTGCTCTTTGCTGCATGTCACCGCATACTTGTGTGCACCAAAACACCACATATTCTTCCCCCCATTGCTTTAGCTTCCATTACATTAAGGTAATCCTATTAAATAAAAAAGGAGAGGCAGAGGTTCTACAAGAGGAGATAATGGCGGTGAGCAAGTTTTTCAAGGCTAAGCAGTGGCCAGGCAGCATAGCATGTCTGCTCTTTCAGTCTCAGACCAGCTCTGCTTTATAGTCACAGCCTGTGCAAATGGAAGTGAAGTAGTTTACAAGGCCTTTCACTTTGTCCTCTTCCTAGTTGCATGGCAGCCAGTTGTTTGCAAGTGCTGCTAATGCACCGTTTTCCTCCTCCTGTTCTACTAATACTGCCATAGACCCACAAACTAGCTTTGAGGAGTTGGTACAATTATCTGATCACACATTCACTGGCTTGCAGGAGCATCATTACTGTCATGCACAAGTAATTCTCCATTCTGAGGGAGAGGCAGAACAGCAGCAAAGAGGGCTTTTGTTCAGGGGCAGCTGGCAGAATACTGGAGAGAAAAGCCATCCTTATCCATCTGGCGGTAAAGATTTTTGCCTGTATAGAACTATGCACACAGGCAGTGCACAAAACAAAATGTGCCCCAGCACTGCACTTCAAAGAGCTCAAGCATAGTATAAGTAGATATAAACCCAACCACTAAAAACTATGAGCTTTATTATAATATTATCACTTGGAAAGCCCATTTTTAAGTTAATCACTAGTTTTATGAAAATAACAGCTAGTGATACTAATATACAGGTATTTGTTTTGGCACTTTGTGTTATGAGGTGACGACGCTCTGCCCCTTTTTCCCACAATTTTCAGCTTATAAAAGGCCCTGTCACTTGCTCTCCCAAAAGAAACTATAAGCTTCTGTAGTGATGCACATAGCACAGGATTTTTCCACTGTTGTCACCATATTAAGCGGACCTTCCATGACATGTCTCCCACCCTCCAAAGTCAAATTGCCTGGAAAGACGATTTAAAAATAATGCAGTTGCAAAAAATGCTCTCTTCTGCCCCTCCTCCCGACACATCCAGGAGGTGCAGGTGATGTCTCCATGCCTCATTGATGCCTCCTGTGATAGCTGGACATTTAAAATCCTGCAAGAATGCACTTCACCCCATTGCAGAGCCTTTTCCTGCAGAATTTAAAAATCATTAAGATGCTGCCCCAATTCTCCAAAATACACACTTTGCTACCTACTTGACATTCTGTAAAGGTTTACATCTACTTTAATAGACCTGCTATTGCATACAAGTCCTGCACTGCCTATGCTTTCCCTGTCACAGCTAGAACATATTGTCAAATATCCAAAAGCCCACTTATTGGCCCTTCAAAGCCAGCTGAACTAAGTTCAAAGGCAAGGCAGCTCTTTATGGTTACAAAGACCTTGGTCTGCTGAATCCCCCCACATCTGTGCCAAGACCCACACATTTCCGACATGCAGAATTGGCCGCAAACCCATATCGGTGAACCTGAACCCGATTCCTACTTTTGATAAGAAAACTGCATTTTCCTTTTTCTAAAACTATATGGTCAGGCCCATGACCATGTCTAAGTGTGTTAGAAGAGTCATAACATTTGCTGCACATGTACCGACATGAAGAGTAGGCTGCACATTGTACATATCATTGAAGTTGACACGTTGCACGTTCAGTCTGTGCTGATCCACTGGCATTTCAGAGTACAGGAGGACCATTATTAGCATTGTACTGGACATTCAGCAGAGTACACCAGAGCACCTTTCTACACATGATTGCCCTGGGGTCATCTTTTGTCAATAGTGGCAGCGGTTTGTCAAACTTCAAGATGATCTTTCTGCAGCCCTTTGACAGCTTTTTAGCATCAGCTTCAGAATAGTTGTTTTCTGGCCAACTGGGCTTTTACACAGCATTCCTCATCGTGTTATGCCAGACATGATCATACACAGCATTTCCTAGCCTTCTGACTGAACTCCTGTTCCATATCTGCAATGCAGCAAGGCAACCCTCATCCAGGGAAGAGGTTAGAAAACTGTAGGCGTTACACAAAATTCAGTAGTAAATATTAAAGTAAAGGCTATTTTCTTGTGTCTGCTCTTTGCTTTTTGGAGTAAATGGTTAGCTTTTTGATCATTTGTAACAAGCAAAGGAGAATGCACATGGCAGAAAAGTTTATTTCAATTGGGAACAAAATTTTCCAGCATTTAGCACTGCTAGCTGGCAAAGGGGACTACACAGAACCCCATTTGTAATCTTTTAGTAAAACAAGATGTCCCAGTTGTAGAACTCTGCAAATATACAACCAGATATGATGTCTCTAAATGTAGTCATTACTTTACATGCCCCATTATTGGCACTGTTTTTGATTTAAGCAGTATTAAACTTTTTTTTTTCAATAAAGAATCCAGATCAAACAAATATACATTGCCCAGCAAAGTATTTCTTTACATTTTTGCCCAAGCACTTACAGTCATCACATTTCCAAACAGCTCTGCCAACTCTCTCAGCTCCATCTACTAGCATGGAGAAGGGAATTGTGAGGAGAGAGGAGGGGAGCAGGGAGCAGAGGAGTGGCTTGCCATGCTGTGACTGTGTGTATTTGGAGACACATTCAGCTTACTAACACACACAGGCATGGCTCCATAGGACCCTGCAAGTGAGTTGAGCGATTCTAAAACAGGCTATCAAGGCCAGAGTGATTTTGCAAGAAACTTGATCTTTTAAAGGAGAATTATGGGGAGAGTGAAATACACTCATCTCCATAATTAGAGCCGATATGTGACACTGCAGCTGTCACATGTCGCCTCTATAGATTGAGAACTGAGCAATCACATACTGCTGATCGCTCAGTTCCTGATCTTCTCCCTGCAGAGAGCAGTGACTGTCAGTCACCGCTCCCGTCAGAGATTTCTTTCCTCCCCTCCCTATTCCTCCAGCGCTGACTGGAGGGACAGACGGTGGAGCCAGCTGTCAATCAGTTAGTGGGGTGGGTCCCAACAATATTGTCTGGATCTTTCCAGGTCGCAGCATGGTTCTCTGCTGTCAGCATGTTGCAGGCAATAGCCCGCTATATGCAGGGTTTTGGTTCACAGGAGCACATAACAGATGTACTCCTGTGACCCTAAAGAGAACTATGGCAAAAAAGGGTTGGTCATTGTTCTTTTTTAAACATGAAGAGGCATCATCCATTCAAAGTTATTTATCAGCATTTAAAATAGATTTTTTTTTAAAATCACTTTAATGTCACTTTAAAGGCCAACTCCAACACAATTATTTTCTTCTGGACAGAGTGGAAAAGGGGTAGAATTATGGCCAGGTTTTGATTGCTGCCTGCATCTCAGTTGGGGAGATTTCCATTCACTAACTATAGCAAGTGAGGGCACCAATTGCAGCAAACACATTTTCAGTAAAATGGGGAACGATTAGACCTCTGTCAGGTTATTATTACGGTCTGTCCCTAACTGTGCTCGTAACAACTGCTCCTTTCATTTTTGTCTTGTTTAGTAGAGTCACAGAGACAGGACATCACATACAATGTCCCCTATAGTGTCATGGACAGCAATAAACTTTACAGAATTATTTAATGTTCCCAAGTCTGTAACAAACTAGAAAAAAAGGTTTGACTGGAGTTGACCGAAGGTGCCTTCATAATGATAAGTGAATTACACACACATTTGCAAATGTAGTCTAATGACCCCTATAACAGATTTGAACCTAAACCTGCTTATGCTAAAAAAAAATCCAGGAGCTGCCTTTGCTGACTTGTTTTTACATAGGTTATTTCAGAGCTGTCATCTTTATATTTGATTCTCAATCTCTTTTACCTGGCCCAAGCCAGGGTTGGCATACTGATACTGAACTGGCTGCATGCTTGTTCATGGTTTTTATAGGGTTTATAGGTCATTAGATATCTAAGCCGAGATAAACATGATGGACCCATAGCCTGTAACTTTCCATCCTGACATGTTCCTGTTAATTAGATCCTCTTTGCAGGGTAGCAAGTCATGAAGTCATGCCACCAAATAGACATTATATAGAGTGGAGTTTGATTCAGCACTGAACCACTCATGTTCATCATTAAACTTCTGTGCTTAGGAACAAAAAAACAATGAGAAATATTTAGCTGGGGCAATAATTCAGCTTACAATCAAGCTAACATAAATTTTGAGTGCTTATATCCTAAAGGGATTATTATTCTGACCCCTGCTTTGCTTTACTACTGGTCCTAAAGCTACTGAAAATAGTGCAAGCTATTGGTTATTCTTTGCAAACTGAATTTTCACCACAAATTTCCATGCAACAGCATATGTACCTTTAGTAAATCATGCCAGTATATTAAAAACCTGTTTCCTTTTGTGCTCAAACAGGTTGGTTAGGTCTTAAAAAAATAAGCCCTTCCCCCCTAGCTCAACTTGGCCTTAATAATTGGGGCATGATTTTTCAATGGGCAATGCGTTTTTGACCCATTTGATATCCAACAAGACTTTGACCATGTATGAAAATAAGGGTCAATCCTCACACAACTGATTTTATTTTAGCGGTAGATGCTGAATAATTAAATAGCTGATGTTTCCCTTTAACTCTTGGAGGGACTACAGTACATAGGTTTTAGAGCGCAAGTTCCCAAATCTGCACAATTTTGATGGCTTTTGCATGAGGTCCTCACTTTGGATTTTTAATTTACCCTAAATAATAGAGAATGCAAAAAAAGAACAAAAAGAGATTCACTTAAAGCAGTCATGAATATCCAAAACTCCAAGATAAATGGGGACACAACCATATTCTATGGTAGGTAGATCTCACGAATGCATTGTTATCAACATTCCAGAAACAGAACTGGTGGAGCACTGTGTATGCTGTCCTCCACAGCTTCTTGTGTGCTGTCCTCTACCTGGCACAGTTTTCACAATGAGAGGGCTGGTCTGTAGAAAAAAGATCATCCAGCAGTGGAGCCTTCAAGAGATCTACAACTCCAGTGGACAACTCAACCAACTAGACTCAACTTACCACTGGGGATTCAAACTTACTCTGCAAGCTGTGCAGATGTACAAGCACCCTTTTTGAATTTGGGATTAATTTATACTAGATGTGGGTTAGACTAGTGTTCGTACTCTTCCCGTTGTCACATGACCTGGACATTGCTAAATGATGAGGCAGATAACATTCCCAGTTATGCCCTAACCATACTCCTGATTTGTAATATCAAAGCGGATTCCTTATCTAACCAGCACTGAAACATGCAGAATGCTTCTGCCAATTCCCCTTGACAAGGTTTAGGTCTGCTGCTCCCCATGAATTCTAGATTCACCGTCCTGACTAATTTATGTGCAGACATGTATGGTTTCTTAAACCATAATTCACTGCATGGCCTTTGAACTATGGGCAGCAGGTTTAGAAGGACCAATAAGGGGCTTTAGGGTAACCCAGCCCCCTCACTATAAAAGGGAGGGGCACAAAGCAGCCATTGCCCGTGTATTGGAAGCTGCACTAGGGAAAGGATAGTGAAGGCTAACAAGCTGCACAGAGAGAGATTAGGCTCAATCGAGAAACTGTACTTTAATTTTGATGTGCTAGCTCTTTGGGCAATCAACCCCTTTTACCTTTTTTGTTTTTATTATTGGAGGCTTTCTTGTCCAGCTTGTTTTAGCTGGTCTCTTGTCCATGTCAAACTTTTTTTTTGCTGTAAGACTTCCCTTTAGAAAAAAACAAATGGTCTTTACTTTCTTTGGGCAGTATTATGGGGTTTTCATTTATTTTCGGGGTATATTTTTTATATATTATTGGGGCCTTTATTTTAGGTTAAACTGTTTTGTTTTTTTTTGCAATAAGCCTTCACTTCTTTTAGGGATATTATTGGGGGGTTTTTAATTCTTTTGGGGTTCTCTTAATTCTTATTTCATGTCAATAGGAAAAAAAATTTAAGTTTGGGGTGGGCACCAAACATTATGGGCTAAAACATTATGGGCAACAATGTGAAAATATTTCTTTAGTAAACAGCTGCATAAGTTTGAAAGGAAAATAAAACTAATCCCAAGAACAGTGTGCAACTTAACCACCTGACACTGTATCCCTCATATTCACTACACCCACTATCCCTCTAGATAAAATAAAAGTTATGCATACACAGGTTTGGCCTATTATCCCTGATTACTGTCTTGGTAAAACTGTCCTACAGGCAAATATTACACTGCTGTATCCTCTGAAGTCTCTTAATTTTTGTAGTAAAAGTCCCGCCTATACTCTTCATTTCTAATATGTTTCATCCATCAAAAATGTTTTTTAAAAGATTTGTGTATTTTCATTGTTCTCGTCGAAGCCACATAAAACTTTATGTGCAACAATGTGAAAATATTTTTTTGGTACAAAGTTTAGTTTTTATTATTATCATATAAGCAGGTGTTTCATATTAAGTTAACTAGCATTTTACATGTCCAGGCACTCTTCTTTCAGCATTTTTTATTTTTAAATAATTTATATAATTTAAAACTGCGCCACAAAAGCAACATAGAACAGCCAAAGCAGAGAAACACAAACTAAGGACAGGATAAGGAAAAGGCAAGAAAGAGTTTAATGATGTGTCATTTCATAATTCTGCCTGCATGCTTTGTTTAACGCCAAAAATGTTACCGCTGCACACAAAATAAATGAATGAGTTATTACAGACAACAGAAATGCCAGCTTACAGGACACTGACAGAATTAGCTGACAAGTCTGTATGTCAAGCCTAATAATTCACCTCTTAGTTATCACAGGATGTCACTCCTCAGAATCTTACAGGCTACATTTACAGCTTTGGTTACACAGTCATAATGATACTACTTTATATCCTAACTGCCAAAAGGGCTACCGTATATACTCGAGTATAAGCCGTCCCGAATATAAGCCGAGGTACCTAATTTTACAAAAAAAAAATGGGAAAAAGTAGTCTTTGTTGCTACACTACATTTTAATTCCTTTTTTATTGGGGAGCAAGGCTTGTTGACAGTAGCTGCAAATTTTTGTCTTTTATCCATAATATGACAGTAAAATGCTCAAATATCATGTTTATGTCTTTGTTCAATAAAGTGTATGTGCCCTTAAAATTAATTATTAAGTAATGCATTGTTTTTAATAAAGTAACTAGTAAAGGTTCCTTGTTGTGCCACTACCCACTTTTCACTAGCAAATACCTTGTGATTCTGCCAGTCCCCTCTCTCCCTGTTGATTTTTGACCACCTGAGGCAAAGAAAGGGATACGTCCTCCTAGCACAGTCAGTTTGTACCTCTTCTTCTAACTTGGGAACTTCAGCCAAATCTTCCAAGCAGACTATTACTTTTAATTAATATCACAGGTGTCTACAACCCTCATAATCAGTCAGCCCTGTTTGAATGTAGAAAAGTACTCTAAGGCAATTTGTGCCATTGTGTGCAGCACATTGTACAACAAGAGCAAGTCACACAGCCTGTCACTGTCTGAATGAAAGTGGCTCCTAATGATAGAAGACCCAGATAGAATCTACTTCTGAAAGATTGACATAAAAAGGGCCAGGCAGGAGCTTGCTAAATACATGTTACAGGACTATCCATAGGTCAACTCATGGGTCTCAGTTTTAGGTCATGGGTTCTCAAGTAGGATAATTGCCCAAGACATAGATTTAAGAGAACCGAAGAATGGTTGATAAACAAACATTGGACTGTTCTGAAGTGGCCTGCTGTCTCCTGTTTTGAATCTAAAGGAACATATGTGGCAAGAGTTAAAACCTACAGTTGGGAGGAGAAGGAGCCCTTCAAACCTAAAGCAATAATTTGTGTAGGACGTGTAGGACGCTACCAATTGAAAAGTGTAGTAGTCTTTTTCTGAGCTACAGAAAGTGCTGGCAATAGTTGCATTGTTCAAAAAACGGTCCCCAACACAACGAAATCCCTTCTATGGAGATTGGTCTAAGTAAGCAGGTGAATCAAAATTCATAATGCAATAATCACTGTTGTGAATTCAAAATAAGTGGGTACTTATCAAGAGATGCAAAGTATCCGAGTTTACTCACATATGTTGCGATTAAGGGGGGGGGACTCGAAAGAGATGAACCTGCTCAAGACCTGTAACACGGATGGAAATAAACTGTAAGATGTATCCAGACTTTGCTGAATTCGTGTGTGAAAGAGTAGATTTCCTGAGTAAAGGTCAGCAGCTGAGGTCACTCGTCTCTCTCCCCTTGTATTTTCTCCCCGGAGGTGCAGAGTCCTGTACAGGCTTTAATTTGTAGGAGAAGAGCTCGTTCCAAGGAGCTTTAGTAATTCATGTGCGGCCGCACTGTGTAGAGTAGAACAAACAAGGAAAAACAGCTATTTTTACACTCCACGGTGAAATGCCTGTGGCTCAATTGAAGCAAACAGTTACCGGTAACACACGAGCAGCTTTTTCCAAATGCTTGACGGTAAATCGTGGCCGCCCAGTCAGAAGCCGCTTCACAAACAGGGTTGCTCCGTCACCTCAATTTAAACAGTCCGATCGGTAGTAAGCATGATATTCGTCCCAAAACGGATTGTTTAGGGGATGAGTAGACGAATAAAAAGCATCTCTTGTGTCGAGGGCATCCAGGGAAGGCTAGCACACGTTAACCCTGACGCGTTTCCTCCCCACAGCTGGGAGCTTCCTCAGAGGGATGTGTTGCATTGCCTCCAAAGGGTGGGCTACCAAATATTAGGTCAGGAGAACCAATAATTATGTCCATGTCATTTTTATTTGCTTTGATATTTAGAATGGTGGATGCCATTTTCAATTGATTTAATAACACATTCAGATTTTTGATGAAAAAGTGGAAGGTTACCAATACTTTTGGCCACAACTGCATATGCAAATCTGTTGTAAAAGTTGACCTCGCGCCCATTTCATCTTGCCTTTAAAGCTTGCCTATTGGTTAGTAAGATAGACCTCTAAAAAACCTATAGAGAAGCTCAGGTGATAGGCGTGGATGGAGTTAGGCCCTGCTTTTAATTAAAATGTATACCGTATATACTCGAGTATAAGCCGAGATTTTCAGCCCATTTTTTGGGGTGAAAAGATATATAACTTAGACTGAATAAAGTCTTCATTATAATATGGGGCTTTAAATGAAGGCAACTTTTGTTGTTTTTTTTAATCATATGCACCATATGACGTGCTCAGGTTTAGGGGCATTATTCCCAAACCTTGGTTAAAGCTAAATTCCAGTGAAATTACAAAACAGTGGGGCTTCGCTCAAACACTGCAGGGGTTAAAGACAAAGTCCACATCAAAGGATCTGTGAATGGATGATGCAGTTGTGCAGGCTGTGTAAG
>NW_017307361.1:483927-487683 GCF_000935625.1 Nanorana parkeri
GGGGGGGGGGATAGGGTGGCTGCAGATGTGACTATGTTTCATGTGACAACCTGAATATGAAACATGGTAAGAAAGATAGATTTAGTCTCTTTAAATGTTCATTTTTGTCTAGGGGAACATTAAAAAGCAGTTTTAATTACATTATCTCTAGCTCCCACAGGCTTCCTCCTCTCTTCCCCCAAAACTGCTACCTTTTACTGTTCCATCGGTCATAGGCACCAGCAGTCTTGCATTGTAAGTGAGGTCCCGCCCACAACCTGGAGCTTTGAAAGGAAGAATAGGCCACCCGATGCTGGGGGAGTGAAGGGTAAGGAAGATAAAACTCTTTTTAATGAAACCCTAGACAAAAACAAGCATTTAACCCTTGCAATGTTGGGGGAAAACCCACTGTAAACATTGTTTTGTCATTTCCCTCGTGTTCAGCTTTAAAGCAGACCTAAAGTCTAAGAATATAGATATTTTCCTTACCCCCCGCTATCCCCTATCACAGGCGTAGGCAACCTTGGCACCCCAGCTGTGGTGAAACTACAAATTGCACCATGCCTCTGCCTCTGGGAGCCTTGCTATGCCTCATGGATTTGTAGCTTCACCACACCTGGACCGACAAAGTTGCCTATCCCTGCCTATCCTACACTAGCCATAAGGTGGTTGGAAGCTGTACTGACACGTAGCCTGTAGCAGCTTTCATTTTCTCTGTTTCATCCTGGGACACCCGTGGCTTTGAAGGCTCAAAATTGGCTGCACAGTTTGTCCAGAGAATACATTCTGCCACTGGAAGTGCTCATCCACTCCATGTGCATTGGGCAGCATTGCTCAATGCATGCCCAACATAATAACAAGCAAAATTGCAATACTTTAATGGGCCCAGCATTGGTGTGCATTAGGTGAAATCAGGACATGATGCATTTAAATGCAGCACAACAGCTGTAACGTTACAACACATAGCAACACAATACAAAATAAAGTAATTTGTCTCCCACTGTAAAAAAGTGAAAAATGCACAGCAACATAAGAAAAGCATGACAGCGTGCTTCAATGTGAGTCAATGCACGTTAAACAAAAAGCACATGGTGTGAATTCAGCCAAAGAGAAGATATTTCTAAAAAAAAAAAAACATGGAATTGTTTGTCAAAGAATAACTTTCTTTTGGGCCAAGAGACAACCAAGCTGCACTTATGATATACAATATGTGCAGTTGGGTTATTTTATTGCCATGGATACCATATGAGGCATAATGTGTGTGGGTACTATATAGGTATAACTTGTCTTGGAAATACTGTTGATGCAACTAATAGTTTTCTCCACCCCTGCTTCAAATTTCAACAAGTAGATGCAAAAAGGGGGAATATGTTTTTCGAACCATCCGTATATTAAGGGAACTCAGTCTTAAACCCACTGTACACAATACATTCTACATAATATGGATTTTTTTAAACCAGCTTTTGCTTGGCTTTTGAAGTCTTACCCATTTTATTTCCTTTATAGTCTTGTACTCTCATATGTTATGGTTTTTAACTGATTTCCACTTAGGAATGCTTTAATATACTCTTTTCTCTTAGTGGAAATGTACTTTCTTCCCTCCTACTCCAGTGCTTTGTGCTGGTATTGAGCACCGCCTGTCATCCCAAACGTCCACAAGTGAACTTGTAGTGTGAAGGAAGAGAGGGGACATGCCTGATGGGGCCTGCTAGAGTGCACTGGGAATTGTGGTCAACTCTGGTGCCTATTGAACTGCACAGTCATATATATATAGATACACCGTACAATTGCTATACTAGGAACGTGGTAGTGAGGCTATGAAAATGGAGGTTGTTTGTACAATGTCTATCTGATGGAAAAGTTATCTCTGTGACTTAAATCAGACTTTAATTTGTAGTCAGTGGACATGGTATTGGTTATAGTGGCAGGGGGGCCACACCTAAGAGCTAAGAGATCTTGGCAACCTTTGATGCTCTGTCCGGCATCCTGCCCTGCTCGCTGATATTACTTCTTACCAGGACGTTACTAGGGATGTTTTGTCTACTGTCCCATCCAGCTCCTGGCATCCAGTGAGGTCAGTGAGCTGGGTGGGATGCCAGACAGAGCCGCCGGACCCAGAGGTAATGAGCATCCACTGGCGGATCACCCCTACTCCCCCGGTAATGAGCATCCACCACCAGCACCACCCCACACCTCCCCCAGAATGACCATTCGCCACCGGCATCACCCACCTCCCCTCTACCTAAAGTGGCAGATAGTGTGGGGACAGCCCTGGTGGTACCATGGCACACACATAAGACCTCATAATCCAAGCTGGCCAGCACTTCACTAGCTTATTAGCCTCTCCAACCTGCTGTCAAACCAGCAGTCATTTTTGTAAACAACACCAAGAGTTTTAGGTGTGGGATCCCTAACTTGAGCTCATTCACGCATGGCAAATCTAAGAATATCACTCACCTGCACCTACCACGCCATTTTTATGCAAATAAGCTCAGGCTTCAAACACTTGAAAATTATATTAATGTTAATATTGAAGATGACTCATGCAACAGACAGTAACAAGAGCAACTTTTCACCTCGATACATCGTTTCACAATTCTCTGTCATCTCTCTTCATTGCATGAGCTGCCTTCATATACTTGAATGACGTGCTTATGCTGCAGTCTATGTCATACCATCTATTAAACGCTTCTAAAGACAGGACATGGCATTTTATGGTAATGAATGTGAGGCTAACTTATTCCGCTGGAGATTGGTTCTTTGCTATAAAGATCGGCAAGCTTACAGAAAACCATAATACCATTTCAAAAGCTATTGTGCATTATCTGTCCATAAACTATATCTCATATATCTGAAATGTGCTTTGTTTTATTATGGTTAATATGTAAATTGCTAAACTAATATGGCAGTAATAAACTGTAAAACGATAGGACAAGATAATAACAAATATAGCAAGTGTTGATATTGCTGTATGACCATATTAAAACATAATGTATACCAGCCACACATATAAAATATAAAGGAAATTATATAAACATTATTGCTGCTCATAATTAAACAATATGTGTATTTATAAATACATTTAAAAAATTTTACCTATTTAGTAACAGTCACAGTAAATATTCAGCATAAGCAGTATAAATAATATAGTAAATAGTTTTTTTAATTTACGCTGAGATTTTTTTGTTAATTGACAGCTTAATTCAGCGCTTGGACAACCAACAAAATTAATTACTTTCAATGCATATACATATAAGAAAAAAAGTTAAAACATTTTGCACTGAAACTTTAGCAGCAAAAACATTATATTTCCAAATTGGTAAAAAGAAAAAATACCCATCTATTAATTTTTTAGCAGTGTTTGCAAATCACAAGATTTACTTGTATACTGTTAAAAGTGATGTTCTGCAATAATGTTGTGATATGCCCCCCTTTTTTAACATTCAGGTTTTTAAAAACAATTTTCTTTATTTTTTATTATGTGTTTGTGGTTTAAACTTTTTTTGTCTGCATATAGACTATATTTATCCCAAGCATATTTAAATTCTCTTACTGTTGCCTGACCCACAAACCCTGCTGGAAGTCTGTTCTGTATATTTAATATCTAAAATAGATTTTAAAATCGAATGATACAGAATTTAATATTTGATTATGTGGTTTGAAAACATTATAGCATATTATATGACTTTATAAATTCTATACTACTTGATCAGAGTTATACATAGAGAATAGTCTATCCTTCCTAAAAAATATATATATATGTGTGTGTGTGTGTGT
>NW_017307361.1:487931-489966 GCF_000935625.1 Nanorana parkeri
CAAAAAAGGGGACGCATGTATTACCATTAGAAAAAAAAATACTATACAAATTAGTTATTTAAATGGCTATATAGTTAGAATTACCTCATCGAAAAATACATTTGCATATATTCTCATTTCCTACTGTATTATTTGGATTTCTAATGCAAGAATTTGACCCCTATAATATTAATAAAAACATTATTGTGTTAATTCTTTATATGCGATGCCCGCCATCAATCAAGCTGTATCCGATGCTGCGGTTGTAAAGTGTAATGTATTGTTCGGCGTCAGTGTTTTGATTTGTTGTTGTGACATTTAAAATTTCAGTTAACGTTCCCAACATAATGGTAGGGTTTTGTCATGTTTCAGCTGCTGCATAAGTGGCATACGGCATGGAGAAGTGGGAGACGAATTAAAAAGAGCTTGGGAGGCTGACTCACAAAGTCTTACAATGGTTAAGGAATATATTTAAGATTTAGCAGCTTATAGTGACTCAGTAATTGACTTATCCCTTTCAGATTTTACTCAGTGGAGAAGCTATAGTTTTTAAACTTATTATGATTCTATGGGGAGAACAACGAACAACATCAAATCCAGCAAGTGCATATGAGAGATGGCCATGTGCCAAAACCGACAAATAAATATGGAGCTGCGTTAAAAGTGGCAAACTTTTCCTTTTACTGCAGTATAAACCACTACTATAATAATTTTATTGCTTCGAGCTTAACAATATCCACAATAAGGAGACTGGACTTTGGTTAAAGCTGAACGCCAGGCACACATAAAAGACATAAATTATTGCTCCTAATAAATACATCCTTAAATGCATTTTCTTTTAATGCATACAATGTACCTATTTGAATTTGACATCAGACCCTTGCAATTCTTGTACGGCAGAGCTTGGACTAGGGGAGAGAGAAGCAACATGGAAAGTCTATCAGTTGTGCTGCAGAGCAAGAAGCACGCTGATAGGAGGAGGGAACAGCAGGGGCGTCCCGAGGAGCGGAGACTGGGTGACACCCTGCCGTGACATCACCAAGTGTGTGTGCAATGACGTCATCGTGCATGCGCGGTCATCTAACTGACGCCTGTCAGTGGCCATCTTAGTGATGAACGCCGGCAGAGAGAGGAGGGAACGTTCACTTGGTGGGATGAGGTATGCCGCCGGGTCTTCTCCTCTCTCCTTACACTGTCGGGCTCTTGGTCCATGACCGAGTGTCCGACTTTTTAGAGGGGGTGACACCGAAATGCCTGTCAGTCATTTTTGTGTCACCCCTCCAATGGTGTCACCCGGGTGCGGGCCGCACCCCCCGCATCCCCCTTGTGATGCCACTGTGGAACAGTGTGACAGGAAAAAGAGCTCATCATTCTGCTACTTCTCCTATCACTGTCCAGTCACACTGGGGGTGATATGGAGACCTAGAAGTGTTACTGAACTACAGCAGAGACAAATCGGGTCTCCTCCCTTGCCAGACATGGTTTTACTGTGTAAATATCAGAACAGGAGGGAGAGAAATACAAATCCTTTGACAAGTAAAACAGCTTACTAATCTGTTTGCTTGAATTCTGCTTTAAATTCTAATGCAGCCAAAACTTTTTATTTTATTGTGTATAGACCAAGGACGCGTTTGAGGCTTGGCCAGGTTCTTATTGCTGTCTGGGACTCTACTGGGGAGATGGCATCTCACTTCCTGTCAAGACAGGGTGTGCCTCTTCAACAGGGATGCAGAGAAAGAAACAAAAAACATATTTTTATCAAAGTGGGGAATGGTAAGAATTTCCAGAAATGTTTTACCGATTTCCATGCCTTGCTGTCCTCATCCCCATTTCTTGTGTTCACAGCAGGGGCGTATCTGCCGCGAGGCAAACAAGGCGTTTGCCTGGAGCAGCAGATTCCCTGAGAGCGGCAATTGCTGTGGTTCTCTCCCCTTGATAAATTTTATTTATCAAGGGAAGAGAACCGGAGGCTATCGTAGTGGCGGGGATGAGGACGGCGGGTTGCGGCGGTCTCCATGCAGCGGTCGGCGGCGCTTTGAATGCCGGGTGAGTGATT
>NW_017307361.1:491015-510425 GCF_000935625.1 Nanorana parkeri
CTGCATAAGTGGCATACGGCATGGAGAAGTGGGAGACGAATTAAAAAGAGCTTGGGAGGCTGACTCACAAAGTCTTACAATGGTTAAGGAATATATTTAAGATTTAGCAGCTTATAGTGACTCAGTAATTGACTTATCCCTTTCAGATTTTACTCAGTGGAGAAGCTATAGTTTTTAAACTTATTATGATTCTATGGGGAGAACAACGAACAACATCAAATCCAGCAAGTGCATATGAGAGATGAAAGAGCTTGGGAGGCTGACTCACAAAGTCTTACAATGGTTAAGGAATATATTTAAGATTTAGCAGCTTATAGTGACTCAGTAATTGACTTATCCCTTTCAGATTTTACTCAGTGGAGAAGCTATAGTTTTTAAACTTATTATGATTCTATGGGGAGAACAACGAACAACATCAAATCCAGCAAGTGCATATGAGAGATGGCCATGTGCCAAAACCGACAAATAAATATGGAGCTGCGTTAAAAGTGGCAAACTTTTCCTTTTACTGCAGTATAAACCACTACTATAATAATTTTATTGCTTCGAGCTTAACAATATCCACAATAAGGAGACTGGACTTTGGTTAAAGCTGAACGCCAGGCACACATAAAAGACATAAATTATTGCTCCTAATAAATACATCCTTAAATGCATTTTCTTTTAATGCATACAATGTACCTATTTGAATTTGACATCAGACCCTTGCAATTCTTGTACGGCAGAGCTTGGACTAGGGGAGAGAGAAGCAACATGGAAAGTCTATCAGTTGTGCTGCAGAGCAAGAAGCACGCTGATAGGAGGAGGGAACAGCAGGGGCGTCCCGAGGAGCGGAGACTGGGTGACACCCTGCCGTGACATCACCAAGTGTGTGTGCAATGACGTCATCGTGCATGCGCGGTCATCTAACTGACGCCTGTCAGTGGCCATCTTAGTGATGAACGCCGGCAGAGAGAGGAGGGAACGTTCACTTGGTGGGATGAGGTATGCCGCCGGGTCTTCTCCTCTCTCCTTACACTGTCGGGCTCTTGGTCCATGACCGAGTGTCCGACTTTTTAGAGGGGGTGACACCGAAATGCCTGTCAGTCATTTTTGTGTCACCCCTCCAA
The DNA here is from genome assembly GCF_000935625.1 of Nanorana parkeri. Classification (NCBI taxonomy): domain Eukaryota; kingdom Metazoa; phylum Chordata; class Amphibia; order Anura; family Dicroglossidae; genus Nanorana; species Nanorana parkeri. The sequence goes on from NW_017307361.1 coordinate 492,125, forward strand.
TGGTGTCACCCGGGTGCGGGCCGCACCCCCCGCATCCCCCTTGTGATGCCACTGTGGAACAGTGTGACAGGAAAAAGAGCTCATCATTCTGCTACTTCTCCTATCACTGTCCAGTCACACTGGGGGTGATATGGAGACCTAGAAGTGTTACTGAACTACAGCAGAGACAAATCGGGTCTCCTCCCTTGCCAGACATGGTTTTACTGTGTAAATATCAGAACAGGAGGGAGAGAAATACAAATCCTTTGACAAGTAAAACAGCTTACTAATCTGTTTGCTTGAATTCTGCTTTAAATTCTAATGCAGCCAAAACTTTTTATTTTATTGTGTATAGACCAAGGACGCGTTTGAGGCTTGGCCAGGTTCTTATTGCTGTCTGGGACTCTACTGGGGAGATGGCATCTCACTTCCTGTCAAGACAGGGTGTGCCTCTTCAACAGGGATGCAGAGAAAGAAACAAAAAACATATTTTTATCAAAGTGGGGAATGGTAAGAATTTCCAGAAATGTTTTACCGATTTCCATGCCTTGCTGTCCTCATCCCCATTTCTTGTGTTCACAGCAGGGGCGTATCTGCCGCGAGGCAAACAAGGCGTTTGCCATCACAAAAAGAAAAGAGAATGTCAGGCAAAAAAAAAAGATTAAAATAAATGGTCTATTAAAAGATGAAATAACAAAATCAGCTTTTGCTGCAATAATTACCATTAATCCAGAGATTTCCCTGGCAGTACATTTTTAGATGTCCAGCATTATTTAACACACTTCTTCTGACCCCAGGTCGTCCTGAACCCACCCCAGTTTGTGACTGGACAGTGACAGAGACAAGTGCCTCACTGTGCTGCTTCTCTTGTCACTCTGCTTTCTCCACCTATTAGAATGCTTCTTATTAGAACACGCAACTGTCTGGCTCCTTGTGCTGCTTGTTCCTCTCGCACTGCAACCCTGCTCTACAGGGACTACGAGAAGCTGGCACTAGGTTAAATTCAGGTACTTGTGCTGCTTGTATTTAACAAAAATACCTTTAATTATGTATTAATGAGCTGCTACCACGTACCTGATTGGAGACTGGTTGGGTGAGGAGGCTTCCCTTGCATCTCGTGTCCCAAAGATCCTGGAGTTGGGAACAGAATCTGAGTGGACAGCGAGTGGCACAGGTGCCAGTGGTGATCACACTGTGCAAGCTGGATTCCAGGGACTGGATCGGGTCAGGCAGGGCTGAAGTTAACACTAGGCCGGCAGCAAAGTAAAGAACGGAATCCAAGATCGTGGTCAAACAAGCCAGGGGTCACACCAGTCGGGCAGCAAGGTATGAAGGCAGAAGACAGAGGCAGATCCAGTAAACAAGCAGGTCAAGGGAAGGCAGTAATCAACGTGGTCAGGGGCAACTCGGGTCAAAATTCAGCAAGTTCAACAGAGACACAGGTATTAGCTGAAAGACAATCCAGCAACTTGAAGTCAGACAGGTCGGTTTAAATAGGGTGATCCATTAGGAGACATGGCGTCATTTCCTGTGCACGCAAGTGCCTGTTTACCCGTAATATGGAAAACGGGACCACGGGCGTGCACGATAGCAGATGGTTTCTTACAGCTGCATTATGAAATCAAAAACACACAACACTAACTCTAACCCTCAAATAAACCCTTGTTCTGTGAATATGCCTCAGCTCGGCTGAGCCACGCAGAAAGCCGAAGCTGGCCGAGCGGCTAGTCACTGGCCGGCCGACAGTCTGCTTCTGACAGCATTGCACCCGCCCTCTGCTGATTGACCTGATGGAGAACTGCAGCAGAGGGCAGGTGCAATGCTAGTTTACTATTGGCTATTGCAAATTGAAATAGCCAATAGGAATCTAGCAATGCATTCCTATGGGCAAAAAATTGTATTAATTTTTTTCTATTCTGACACGGCTCCGTGTCAGAATAAAGAAAAAAAAAGGGAAAGCAGTGTTTCTCTCCTGGGCGGCCGGGAGCGGGAGGCTCCCAGAGCGCCCAGGAGAGTTTTTTTTTTCTTTTTTATGGCCGGCAGCAGAATCGCCGGCCAATAGAAAACTTTTGGGCAGAGCTAGCTGTCATTGCTAGCTCCGCACAATCGTTTTATATTTATTTTTTTGTACTTTTTAAACTATTTTTCGGCTATTCACTCACTGCTGTTCGGCATCTATAAGAATAGACCGAACAGCAGCGAGTAGCCTGCCGGAAGTTCGGCTTAGCCGATCCAGATGTTGGATCGGCTGAGTCGAACTCCTCCTGCACTTCGGGTTGGATGAACATGCTGAGCATGTTCGGCCGACCCGAAGCCACGTGAAGCCACCCGATGTACGGATGATTTCAGCCGATATACGGCTGAAATATAGCCGTACCAGCCTGAAGTGAATAGCCGAACAGCGTTCGGCTCACTTCGCTTTAGGTCGGTCATTCACTCGGCTGCCTACGGCAGCTTAGTGAATAGACCCCATAGTGTTGACATTGTGCCAACAAACCAGTTTTCCAACTGAGATATGGTCCTGGTGGTTTTCCCTGTTTTGACTCAAAAAACCATGTGTGATGTGTGTGATTTTGTGAAGCATTAGTCATGACCGAATTTCTGCATCCAAACAAGATTTAGCTTAAAAAAGATTTATACCTGGTTTCCATGCTTATCTATGAAAATAGCCTGTGAACCAGTTTGTTCCCACTACCATTCTGAAATTACCTAGTGAAGGAAACGTTTGGAATAGAGATGATCAAATAATGGAAAATATGTTCTATCTTTGATTCAGTGGAGCAGACCCAATTATTCTCCTCCCTTGGCAAATATTCGATTTGCCCAGTAGACCTGTAACCCGGCAAAAAATTTACTTGGTTTTGGATCGATTCAGATTTTTATTTCTTTCATTTTTTCGAATCTAAAATTTGATTCGGTTTATTATACGGATTTCAATTTTTTCAGAACGATCCACTACAGGAAGTCACGTGACCGTGCCTGTAATGCAATCAGCTTCAGCAGCCAAAAAATCCAAAAAAATCTGATTGGCCAGAGAACAGTCACATGTCTGATTTAGTTTAGTTTCGAACTAAATTTGGATGGATCCAAATTTCCGTAAACATTCTGATTCGTTCGCATGCAGACACTTTCAAATTCGGAAATTAGGATGTATGCTAATGTTGAATTTAATGAAATTCATACGTATATCCATTTGGAATTAAACTAAATGTACATGTCTATTGCCCAGTGTAATAAGTGGACAGGTAAAAAGTGATCTACGTAAACCTACATATATACCAGTTATTACCGCTCCACCCTCTTGCACAGGCCATGGGTGCATGAACAAGACTGAACTCCTGCTATTTAATTCTGAATATGCAAGAAACTTTATTGAAAGTAGTGGAAACTAACAGAGCCAGATTGTGCACATTGCTCACCACCAGATTATTTCATACTCCTTTAAGGAGTAGGAGAGGGTCAGGCGATAAGCAATATGCCTCAGTCTGGCTTTGTGAGTTTCCACTACTTTCAATAAAGCTAGTTGGATATCAAGAAAAAAAAACTGCAGAAGTACAGTCTGGTTGTATGAAAATGATGTTGAGAAGAAAAACAGCACTATGTTTACATGATCTGCCTTCTTTATAGTGTGCTGACCATGTTAAACATCTTTAAATATACAAAAATGTGTGTGTGTTTTTTTGCTTGGGAATGTCTCCATGACCAGAAATGTGGCAAGACTGTGTATTTTACCTAAATATGGTGACTATAAAATGTGTTCTTTTCTTTTCCCAGAACACTAGGAGGTATGTAGATACTAGTTCTTCTATTGGCATAAATTCACACCATTTATAAAGCCTCATTTTAGATGTTTTAACTTGTTCCTTTGGTGTATTTCCTTGCCCCCCTCCCTCCTGTTTGGAGCTAGTTAGTACCACCCTTGAAAGATCCACCCTTTGTTTCTCATGTTTGCATAGTTTCAATTATTGCAAATACATGGCTTAGGAAAATAATTATATTTTTAAAACTTTAGAAGTCTGGAAAAACATCCTCTGTACTGCGTGTATCTGAAGTGAAATGTGTAGGATTACATTTATTATATTAATTGAAGAGTTAATCTGTCTGTAGATTTTGCCAATTCAGCAAGTGGGCATAATGTCCACACAAGACTGGCCCTAAGGAGGTATTTCTCATTGCATTGCATCAGCATTTGTAACAGAACAGAATATCTAAAGCCAAAGCTTTGTCGCTATGTATAGAGTAGGAAATTGTTACAACATGGTTTTTTTTTGTCCTGTCAAGTAGGCACAACAGGAAGTGAGAGGAAATCTCTCTAACATGAGGGAAATCCCCTCAGTTGTTACCAAAAAGAGTCCCCATTAGAAATGACCTGTATTTGTGTTCTAGTAACAACTCAGTATTCTGGATTTTCCCAGCAAGTGGTCACCAGAGAAAATAGAGAGGGTGAACCTCCCCAGCAGGGACACAGAGCAATAAAACCTGACAGGGTTTCTAAGCCCTCACCACTCTAGCTTAGATACATTTTGAGGATAAAAAAAACAAATGTGTACAGAAGTAACAGTGATCTATACACCCAAACATGTACACAAAGTCAGGCAGAACTCAATAGTAGTAGTAGAAGTAAAAAGCTCTGTGCAAGTATCTAGCAAAGTAAATTCTGAATACTTTAAGTCCATCTCTGAGCACAATTGAACCCACTCCCACCCCCTCTAACCATTTCAGCTGTTTATTTTTTTTATCCAACCATTTAAATCATGTTCTATGCACATAAGTCCACGATTCTGGTTCCTTGCCTGCACTGTTTCTGAGTGCTGGGAAGCCATAATCCAGCGCTGCAGATGCTCTGCACTGATGTCAATGCTGAGACCCCTCAACTGAAACCTAAGGGGACCCCATCGCTTGACAGTCAATGGGAAGTGTTCACCTCCTGCAGGCAGTGAGACAATGAAATTCCTTTTGCAGCACATGTCTGTAATTAGACTTTTGGCTGCATACAGACTTCTGGGAAAAGTGATCCAACCGCACAAGCAGCAAAAGAGGTTTTTGGGGATGTTTACACCTATTTGCCCGTTTGTAAGGCTGCAACATCTAAAACAAATATACGTATATTAACTGCAGACTGGAGTGGAAAAGAGTTTACCATTTTGTAATGTTATTTAAACATTGACATGTGCAGCAGTTACACAATATATGTACTGTATACCACTTTTTTAACAAAAGTGAAAAATTACTTTGCCTGATGAAGGAACCTTGCTCGCTCCCGAAACATTGTTTTGTCTTTGTGATATATTGGCCAATCAAGATCAATAAAGGTGTTTTTTGATGAAGGAATGACTGTATGCTGGTAACTCACTCTTCCTGTTTATAAATGAGACCCATTGTTTGCTAGGGTACCGTGTATAATAAGCAATTACAATATGGTTTTCCTTTTTCCCATTCTTAATTGCATCTCAGTGCTGCTGATCTTCAGCTCCTTTGCAGCCACTACCTACTGTATGTACATGCACTCTAGTGATGGCGGCATGGCACTTCCCAGGCTGGGTTTCTTGATGGAGGCAGCAGTGGACCCTGGCTGTGTAATTTGTGTTGAAACAGCTTCTTGTAGTCTTCATCAGAAACCCACGTGAAAGGGTGACCACGCACAAGCACAACCAGGAGAAAGGGATAGAGCCAAACAGAAAGTGCCTGGACTAGGACCGTCATAGCAGCTTTGCCTGGAATGTTTTTTTAACGAATGCTGCAGATTTAAAAATATACTAAAACATTACTTTTGAAAATACAATAATATGTTGACGCCTATGTGAAATTTTAGTGATAAAGCTTAAATGTACTTTAAGTAGACTTCTTGTATGTGTAGTAAAGAATTTAAAAACGACAATTCACACCTTACCCAAACAATACATATTATTCATAGATCGTATTCACATTTATTTCATTCACTGCGTCCTTGGCGATGTATAATGTAAAACACATCTTCACTATTAATCAAAACTGACTTTCAATATTGCTATTTATGCTTGTGAATAATAATGACTCAGAATTAGACTTATAACAAATCGTGGCCATTGTGATTGTGCAGTCTTAATACAGAATCCATATTTAGAAAAAGATGGTTAAACTTCTCTTGATGTCAATAAATTCATTTAGCAACCCCAGAACGCCTACGCTTTTATTGTATGAATGACATGCGTCATGTAATGTTAAAGGAATAATGGAATTGCCAGCATGTTTGACTAATCATTCTATAAGATCACAACATTTCATTGAAACATTTTCTGGGACTATCTAAAAACTTGTTAAAGGCCATCTCTGGGCACATAAAAAAAACCTCACCCATCCCATGCCCTCACCTGCTCTCAACTATTCACAATCATCCTTCTGTGAATAGAGACCAGTTAACCAGAACTGCCCATGTCAATCTGTGTTATCTAGATCTAGAGCCGACTCTGCCACTTGACAGTCCATAGGAATTGCTGGCAGTGATGTGGGCATCTAAAGAAGCATCCTCCCACTCTGCAGTAAAAATGAGGTTAGACTCAAGGCCTGGCACATCATGACAATGGATTTTCATAAATATTTTGGCTTTTAGACTATGATTTATTAATTTTGGCTGCAGTGATTAGTTAGAGGGGGGTAGGGGGTATTTTTGGTGGGTTGGGATTCCTGGCTAGATCAGAGTAAGGTATATGTTTATCCAAAACATTTGTTTTAGTTTCATATAAAGTGGAACTGTAATTTACTGATATCTGGAGTTCTGGTTGAGAAATGTCCCTTCCCTTACTGTCATGGTTTCACAATTTCCAAATTTCTAGCATAGACAGAAATATTTGGGGGGGTTGAAATCTATTTTTTGTAGCTGATGATATTGGATCTCTACCTTTTCCAGCAGATTTTCTTTTATTACAACATTAAGACCGATTACACAGTTATAGCATGCAAACATTCTAACTTATTACTGGGAAGTGACTGGAATGCAGCATGTAAAAAAAAAACTAAATTGAGGTGAGCTAAAAGTAGGGATGTCCCGATACCGATGCTAGCATCGGAATCGGGCCCGATACAAGGCATTTTGACAAGTACTTGTACTTGTCAAAATGCCCCGATGCCTAGCGCCGAAGCTTGCGCTGTTTTTTTTTTCCTTACTTACCTCGCCGTGCGTCGCGTCACTGCTGCTCCGGTGGGCGGAGCTCCAAGCGGGGTCATCTGGCAGTCAGCATCGGGACATCCCTAGCTAAAATCCTTGCAATGCACATAAGTGACCTAGAGAAAAGAATTGTATTTTCTTGTCGAATGTGAGAAAATACACTTTTGTATCTAAAGCTATATATACACCAATCAGCCATAACATTATGACCACTGAGAGGTGAAGTGAATAACATTGATTGCCTGGTTATAGTAGCACCTGGAAGTGGGTGGGATGTATTAGGCAGCAAGTGAACATTTTGTCCCTAAAGTCAATCTGTTAAAAGCAGAAAAAATGGACAAGTGTAAAGATTTGAACAACTTTGACAAGGGCCAAATTGTGATGGCTGGGCCGGAGCAACTCCAAAGCTGCAGCTCTTTTGGGATGATCCCGGTTGCTTTGGTCAGGACCTACCAAGAGTGGTCCAAAGAAGGCTAACCAGTGAACCAGCAACAGGGTCATGGGCAACCAACACTCATTGAGGCACGTGGGGAGCGAATGAGGCTCCAGCTCACAACTTACGGGACTTAAAGGATCTGCTACTGATGGCTTGGTGCCAGGTACCACATGATATCTTCTAGTGGATCTCATGCCTAGATGGGGCAGGGTTGTTTTGGTGGCAAAAGGGGGACCTACTCAGTATTAGGTGGGTGGTTATACTGTTATGGCTGACCAGTGTGTGTGTGTATGCATATGTGTGTATATATCAGGCTCTTGATTAGGCCGTATTGCTTAAAGTGCCCTTTGCCCATGCAACACATGGAAAAAGGTTTACCTAATTCTGTCCCCCCACCACCATGTTCTCACCTTTTCTCTCCCCCCTACCATTCAGTACAGCTGTCTGGACCGAATAAATAAAGCCCTGCATTCTTACAATCTTTGTACAATCAAATTTAAATTGACCAAAACTATGTAATAAGAGGGCCCACCTTATCGATCAAATCAATTTGTATCCAATCAGGCAGGCCATCACACTACATACTGTATGTGTTGTTACACCTAAAGGGCAGTGTACAATTAGATTGTAATGTGTGTGTTGAATATAAGCTCTGAACCAACTTGTCAGAGTTTAAACAACGTTTTAGACTTCTTCCCCACCCCTCCCATGTAATAGCACTGGACCAATCACAAGGCTCATCTTTACGGGTGGAGAGAGGTTTTGGCATGGCAGAGTGGCTTCATGTATGTTTGCAAATGTATGGAACATTCTATTTTGTATCTAAATGTTAAAAACAGTTTTAATAGTTATTTATGCTGACTAGATGGATTGAAAGCTGGGGAATGATTGCATTATTCAGCATACTGTCCCACCAAAATGCATCTTTCCTTAGATATTTATTTAATTTGCTGCCATTCTTTGATTTGTTCGACAATAAGACTCCCTGAACAGGATCACGAATCATATAGGCAGGCAAAGCAGTTTATTTCAAATGTGTTTAGCTGTAATGTTCATCATGTTTAGGGTATAATAGTATTTGAATTAAACAAAAATTGAATATGCAGACATGGGTTTCCTTTTCAAGCATTTAACCCAGAATTCCTTAGAATAACCTCAGCTTGTTGCTTTTCATAGCCACAACAGAACAGGAGGATCTAAACTCTGCGCGTAGGTCGTGAAGTACAGCTGAGTTATTCCGGGGAATACCAGGTTGTAATTTAATGCTTGAAGGCAGCCTACGTCTGCCTGGACCATTTTATTTGTATATCAAAGTACAGTTATCCTTTAATACACTCAGGAATACTTTCATTGTGTACACCTACAATCCACCACAGCCACTGTCCAAAGACCTGTTGTCTTGGTAGCAATATGTATTCACAAAGTTATTTACTTCGACATGCAAAGGAAATGTAATTTTTTTAATATAATGAAGAGCTTTTGTCATCCTACATTTTACCCTTTTCTTCACACTTGACAATGACAGGCTACAGTCATGCAAAGCCTTGTCCATAACTTCTACTATTATTATCCAGGATTTATATAGCGTAATTGTGCAGCAGTACAGTTACAATACAGTTCCATGCAACCCTGCTCGTGAGAGTTTGCAATCTAAAGACTAAATTGAAAAATTTGGTTTGTCTTCTACAAATTGGATCTTTGTAATGCTTATAGTACTGTGAGTGCTAACATGTAAATGCTTTCATTTTTACAGCTGAACACCAGTCAAAAAATAAAAATAGAGGAGTATGCTTTATTCCCCTTTGCTCTGGCATCGGGGCTCTCCTCCCTGTATGTAGGTGAAGTAAGTGAGGTGCAGTTATGTTCACTTTGAATACCCAATCATGCGCATGGGAAATTTAGAAAAAAAACATAATTTTTTCTTGTGCACGATTGGATCATTATAATGAGCACAGGTTCACCTTAGTCACCTTAGTTCACCAATATTCACTTTAAGAAAATAAAATTAAGCAAATTCTACACATCTTTAGTAAATCAACCCCAATTGTCAAGCCAACTATAAACTTCTTTTTTTTTTTCTTATGAGCAATCTTATGTTGGGAATGGGCAGAAGAAAATATCCACCGTACAGGTTAAAACTAGTGGAATCCTGCAATGTACTGTGGAAGTATGCATATCCTTCAAGACACAATTTTAGTAATATTATGTTTCTAGAGCACAAAAAAACGTTTTCATCTTTATGGGTGGGTTCAAAAATGATTCAATGGATGATTAATCAATTGGTAAAACTGAGTAATTTTTTTACATTTATTACAAGTATTTATAGAGCGGTGACAATTTACATGGCACTTTTACATCACATTTACACCAGTTCCTGCCCTCAAGGAGCTTACAGTCTAAGGTCCCTATCTCACATATATATAGGGCCAATTTAGACAGGAGCCAATTAACCTTCCAGCATATCTTTGGAGTGTGGGAGAAAACTGGAGCCAAATGAAACGCACAACGCCCAGGGAGAACATGTAAACTCCATGCAGATAGGGCCCACTGTGCTGCCCCAGAGTAAACCATGTATGTTACTGCATACAGATTCTATAATTAATTTCACTTTCCAAACATTCCAAACTAGGACCTGAATTATTAGCCATCCACAAAGCACTAACACTTGCAAGCAGAATTGTGAACCGTGTAGATAGGATTTGCATATTGTCAGTCTGTTTTGCTTTTGCTTCAGTCTCAGTTTTCATATTTTGTTTTGTCCCTAATTTGAAAAATGAGCATCGTTTTTCTTTGCAGTTTCATGTAATTAAAGATACATTAAGTTGCCATTTAGCATGGGAGCAGCCATCTGGTGATTTGCTATGGAAGTTGAAGAATTCTTTTTAGCATCAGAAAATGGTGCAACTGTTATAGTATAATACACAAAAGTAGTAAAAAGGAATAGTGGTTATTGGGCAAAAGTTTTAGAACTTTGGATTGCATAAGCTTTAAAATCCCAGTGACACAAAGAAGCCCAAATTTCTGTTATTGTCATGAGAACCGGTATATTATCTATGCTGATGTTTTTAAATTGCATATGTAATGAATCATGTATCAATTTTTTCTGCATTAAATCTTTGTTTGTTTTTTTTTTAAATGGAACTCAACTTGCTTAGAAGTAGGAAGGCAATGACTGCTACTTAGTAGCCTTAAAGGAGAACTATGAGGTGAGTGCTTTTCACTCACCTCATAGTTCTAGCCGACCTGTGACAATGAGACTGTCACAGGTCGGCTCAGTAGATCGGGAGGTGAGCGAACACATACCAGGCTTGCTCACCTCTCGATCCTGTCACGGCTCTCTGCCGTTACAGGGGGCGGGGGTGGATTCCCCTCTCCCCGCTCCGATCTGCCAGCGCTGACTGGCGGAACGGACAGGGGAGGAGGCGGGTACAGCTGGCTCTGCCTCTAGATAGGCAGAACCAGTTGTCACTCACGCAGCTGGGCGGATCCCGTCGTCTAAGTCGGGATCCGCTCCGGCTGAGGCGTCTCAGTATACCGCGAGCTGTAGCTCGCGGTATACTGAGCTTAGGGTAACGGGAAGACGCTAGTTTGTGTCCTCCCGTTACCCTAAGGAGAACTATGGGGAAAAACACTGACCCCATAGTTCTCATTTAACTTATCAAAGCTGCTGCCACACAATATCTCCCTGGTGAGCAGTATGTGCTATTTTTTTCAATGGTGCTGTTTAGTCTCATGAATACAAAATATCTTTCCCTAGTCAAACTGGCTTTCTCAGTGCTTTCAGTAGACATACAGGAGCATCCTGGGGGAAATATAGACCATTTTCACAATCCCCCCACTTCTTCTCTCACAACATTATTACTTCTTGGTACCACTATGTTGGTCCATAGGGTTCCATTAATTTACTTATAGGTAATGGGGCACTACTTAGAAGTGAGACATGTACAGTAGAAGGATGACTTAAAGTGACACTAAACTGAGGAATTAAATCTTAAAAATGTATTCAAGTACCTAACCTATAAACACAGATGGTAGCTTATTTGTGTATCCCTTCAAATCATCTCTGAATTCATGCTGACACTGTCCTTCCTTCTGGAGGGGGGCTACTTTTTGGTTCCCCATGGTTCCTTTGTGTGTTAGTCACAACTCCAAGCTTGCTCCCGTGATAGGCTACAATCCAGGGACGTGCGGTCAGGGGAGGCAGGTGAGGCAGAGCCTCACCTAGAATTAGGGAGGAGGCAGCTTTATGGAGCTGACAGCTTTTTCTCCATTCAGATCGGCATCTAACAGGTTACACAGCAGGGAAATCCTCCCCGCTGTGTAACCTGTCATGGACGGACCGCCTCAACAGTGAGGAGCAAGTGAGGGACAGGAAGGCTCCTCCCTTTCTCCTCCCTTCCTCCTTTACACTAGCTTGGGGACGGGTTGGGGGTGGGCTTAGTCCGGCAGGGCTTCATCCGGGCAGGGGATGGGGCTTATGCTGACGGGCGGGGCTTCAGGCGGCGGAGGTGGGGCGCGACGTGCTGACGGGCCAGGCTGGGGAATACCTCACCCAGAACAAGAGGTACCGCACGTCACTGCTACAATCTCACATTTAGTTAGCTAATTTGTATTGCAATTGTAGTCTATCACAGGAGTGAGCTTGGAGTGATGGCTACTTTACAACACACACAGGGAACATAGGGACCAAAAGTAGCCACCCTCCAGAAGGAAGCACCAATTCAGAGATGATTGGAGGATCTTCAGCCGAGTGATACATAAATAAGCTATATTTCTGTTAATAGTTAAGGTACGTGAATGCATTTTTAAGATTGAACTCGTGAGATTAGTGCCACTTTAACCAAAAAGCCAACAGACAGACAGGGGTATCAAACAAGTAGGATCCCAGGGCCATACTCTTAACCACCTTGAGTAAAACAAAAACTCTTTTTGCTGCTAGTTTTATAACTTATTTGTTTGTAATAAGAATGAGAAGTAACCAGCAAGAAAAGCTTGTGGCATTCTTTGTCTACATACTGCCATCTGTGTATAATAACAAAGTGGCTTCTCTAGTGTCCTTGACACTAAAGTCACAGTAATTTGTACCTTCACTGTCTTCTGTAAAGGAGACAAATCCGTAAGTGGGAACTGCCAACTGCAAGGTATTCATCTTAAACCACTTTTAATAATCAGGGGCAAATGAGCTTACAGCCCTTACTACAACTTGTATCCCATCATAACATTTACATTCTCATTGCCCATTATTGATCAGTAACAAGCATACCTCCCAACTGTCAATCATTTGGAATCCCTTCTCTCTGTGCCTCTTTCCTCCTTAGTTATCCTACCTTTTTTGGTGTAGAAATCTATGAAAATGTACTATTTAGCTACCAAGAGTTTTTCTGCACTAAATCCTTTGTTACCTCTTATTTATCTTGTTTGCTATTTTGAAAAGCCAGTATAAAGAAGAAGTAATGGTGATTACAAAAACAATTCTGGGTTTAACCAATTATTTTTGGCATATAAATTCCTAACGGTCTGCAAAACAGGTTCATTGCATAAATAAACAAAAAATTGGAGCAGACAAAATCTGGAACAGCTGTGCATGGCAACCATTTTTTTATTTTCACAGCTTAACAGAACAAACTGAAAACAGAATTTGATTGTTACTATGGGTAACTGCTCCAGATTCTGTCTGCTCCAGTTTTGATAAATTCCCCCCACCGAGCTGGAAGGTGGGACACCTAATCTCAGAAAGTTAGGAGGTATGGTAACAAAATATAAAATTGTTCATTGATAATCATCATGGCCTCCTAATATGCTAAAAGACTTTTAGCTGCACAGGAGACGTAATACTTCTCTGTTTTGCACCTGGATTTGCTTGATTAGTTCCTGAGTCCTAAAAGCCTATAGCTGAATGGTTCACATTAAGCTACTTACAGTCTTCTAGATAGTATGGATACTCTGTATGGATTATTGGACTTAAACACAAAGGAATGGCCATCCGGTAAGATTACTGGGGTATCATTTGGTATTTTAAGCTTTTTAATTTCCCTAAATAGCTTCTTACCGAGATAGCAAGGATAACTTGCCACAAACTTGTGGTAGGGTTAAATTGTAATTCGTGTTAACTTGCTGCACACATTCCTGGCAGGTTGTAGACTTGCAGAACACTTGCAGCACAAGTTCTAGTTGACACTTTTTGAATTTGTAGCAAATTTGCTTGGCAAGTCAACAGCAAAAGTCCTGCAGGTCTTAGCAAGAGCTCTGCAAGTGTACAGCACGTTTGCACAGCACGTTGATCTGGAGACTTGCAATGCAGACTTGCTGTAATTGTGCAACAAAATTGTAAAGTTTTGCAAGTCTGCAATAGTTTAGCAAGTCATTTTCAAACTTGCAGCTATCTGGGTGGTTGTTCAGAATTTTTTTTCGCAGAAGAGGGGTTATTTTTTCCTGTTGATTGTAAGGCCCCTTTCACAAGGGCTGATCAGGAGGGAATCTGTGCACGAATCCCCTCCTGATTGGAGCTGCACAGATCAGATGTCACTGCTGTGACATCCGTGTCTGTCTGTCATCTGATTCCCCACAGAGCGGACACCATGTCGGTTTGTGGTGAATCAGATGTAAATAGACATGTGTCCATTTACATCAGATTACCCCGATCCAGCATGATCAGGTCCATCAAAACAGAACACTGTTCCATTTGTTTTTCCGGACCTGACCAGAGTCAGCGGTAAATGGATGTATAGAGATATGTGTCCATTTAGACCTAACTGCCCATAGACTTACAAGGGTGAGTCAAAAATTATCTGCACTCTGGCTGTAGAATTTATTTGAATCAACTTTTAGAATAGACAAATACATTATTTTTTCGACATAATCTACTTGCTTTTCAATACGCTTTGTCCATCTGTCAACAAGCTTTCGTATTCCCTCATTAAAAAAATGTTTTAGGCTGAGCTGCAAACCACGAATGCACCACTGTCTTCACTTCTTCATCAGAGCTGAAGCTTCGTCCTCGTAGGGCTGCTTTCAGGTGACCAAAGCCACATAATCCAGTGTCACTCGTCTATTCCAAAGAATCATCTCATGTGTATGCTCAATGTTGTCATCAGCCATGGACGTGGACGGGCATTCAGCTCCTTCTTGATGGCTAACACTTGTGTGACCTTCCTTGATCTTCTCTATCCATTCATACACACCTTTTGACGACAAAACACTTTCTCCATACTGTGCCCAAAGTCTTTGAGGAATAAGAGCACACGGCACATCCTCAGACCACAAAAAATCAATCACTGCACACTGCTCTTCTTTTGCGCAAATCACAAGTGGGCATCCATTTTTTCTCGCACCGTAGTTACAAATAAAGTGACGTAACACATGTACACCTGCACAACAGTGACAGGGGAGACAGTAGCCTTGAACGGAAAGCACTGTTTAGACAGTGCGGCCAACAGAAGTTTTCCTATAACTGCGATAAATGCGATAATTTTTGACTCACCCTCGTACATTAGGCATCCGATTGGGTTCCCTTGAAAAACTGACAGGCAGACCCAATTTGACTGCCCCTGGGGAAAGAAGCCTTAAGGGATTGGTAAACCATTGCCACCAGTACCCAAAAAGAACCCACTAAACTCAAAACAAATAACACATATTAATAAAACAACAATTAAACAAAACACATGAGCTATATTCCAGCAGTAATAAGGAATGGCCGCATTGGAAACACAACATTATAGTTAAAAAATCCATAAAATAACTGCATGCAGACGTAAAACTAGCTAAGCATTCCAGAACTTATCACTTTTAGACAAAAGTCTCCCTCTGGTAAGGGAAATCAACCACATCATAAATACCACAGCAATGGCATATGGTGGAGAACTTACATCAAGGCAGCTGGAAAGTGCACCAGAGTATTTCTCAGGTTCCTTTCAATTATTGCACTTTTTGAACTCCAGCCAAACAGAACAAAGCATGAGGACAGTCTTTCCCACTGAGGGAAATGTGAGTAGAAGAGAACCATAAAATTAAGAGGGAGGTGCTTGTGGAGTACAATGATTTCATGTGGGGTGTAACTAATGGTATACATATCTGCCTGTGTTATAAGATTGAAGGAGATGGGACATGCCAAAGCCCTGAGTTGGAGGGGGGCATGTCAAAGCTCTGAGTTGGATGGGAAGCAAGCCACAGCTATGAGTTGGAGGGGGGAGGCATGTTACAGCTCCTATTTGGAGGGGGGGATTTCAACATCACTGAGTTGCATGGGGTGGGGAATGCCACCTTTCTGAGATTGAGAGGGGATAGCCACAGCTTTAAGTTGGGGGGGCATGCCCCAGCTCTAAGTTGCAGGAGGGCAGCGTGCAAACCTCTAAGTGGAAGTCAGAGAATTAGGTTCAGGAGTCAAGATCTTTTATGTCTAAATGCAGCAGTTACCAGAAAACATGTGGTATCCCCTGTTAGGGTATGTTGTTACTCCCTTAGATATTGTATTGGCACATATTTGCTTTAAAAGTTGCCTTTTAGTTCAAAAAAGTTTAAAAGTTGCCTTTTAGTTCCAAGGCAGTGATGCAGATAATGACTTTAGCTTTGCTGTCCAAGAGCCTAGTGTAAGGCACATGAGTCAGGGAATGGTTGCTTCCATCAGAGCCTACTCATACTGTTGTTCTGCTTCGTGACGGAATGTTCAGCTAATAGCACCTGTTTATCCATGGGGTTAAAGAACACTGTCACAATAAATGCTACACAAAGTGTAAAATGGACTGATTGTCACAGACTATTGTCCCTCTCACATTGCACTGTGCAGGGATTTAGTTGACGTTTCATTCATAAAAACAGACATGCTTGATATATTATCGTGAAGGTCAGGATTTAAATGAGGAAAATATTGAGATTGTTCCTGATGTCATGAGAATCCAGCATGACTCACACCTTTATGACAGAGGAAAAATATTGTCCTTGTCTCTGAGTTTTTTTCGTTCTACATTTTCAAGATGACTACATTTAATGCACGATTAATGTTTCTTCATTCAAAGAACAAGGAGCCAGCTGGATGAAAACTTGCAGTCAGAGCACAACCGGTCGCTGTGTACTCTCTGATACGTATGCTTTATGCTTATTTTTAATTGTCAAGCGGAACTAAACAGCTTTTACATAGTGAAAGAATATAGACAGGTATACAAATTACTCTTTTTACAAATAGCTTAGGAGCCTTGGTTTGGTGCTTATGATAAATGGAAAGACTGGTATAACTGAAAGTTTTTCCTCTCAACCTCTTGTTTAAAGCCCAAGCATGGGCTATACTTTTCTTTTTAAAACAGTCGCCAAGGTGCTGTAAGAAACAAAAAAGCAGCTCTGGCTGCAATAATCATCTGTAACCTGAAACTTACGCTTCTTACTCACAAGATGTCCACACTACCCAGCATCACTCAATCCAAAAGCATTAAGTACTGTTGACAGAATAGCATTGCCTCAAGTGCACCATTAGGGCACCCTATTGCACAGTGCATATGGTACCACATTGCTAGGTGTGTTGTGTTGCCATTTATTTAAATGGCACCCCAACACACCTCTTGGCAGTACCGCAATAACATGCATCCCATTCTGGTTAACAAAAGTAAGGCATGCGCTACTTTTTTACCACAATGCACAAAATTGCAGCACCTCACCTTGCAGCATGCAATGCACAATCACAGGAAAGTACATTGATGTGCCATTGAATTGAATGGTAACTCAATGCACCTAGCACGTGTTCTAGGTTCATTGTGTGATTGCACTAGACACACAGCAAAGCTATGGTGTGACTCAATGCACCTAGCACTTAATACCGTGTTCTAGGTTCATTGTGTGATTGCACTAGACACACAGCAAAGCTATGGTGTGAATGGGCCCTGAGGACACTGCTATGAATGCATGCCCCCTTAGGAAACAGGGCCATGTTCTTTATTTACAGTTTACGGTGGTGCTGATGTCTTCATATCACAAGATAAATAGGACCCTGTGGCTTCACATTACTGCCCTGAATACTTTGGAAAAGGTAATTATAAAAACTAAAAATAGAATAAAATAGTCAGCAGGCACTACAAAGTGGGTACTGTGAGCTAGTTAACGGGAGTTTAGCTTTATTTGCACATTTTCAGGGTCCTCATAGGTACACTTTAAAGGCACATCTTATTGTGCCTCCTCTCCTACAGCAACCTTAGTTTAGATTATAGTCTTAGAAAGATTAAACCCTCACCTCAATTCCTGTCCCTGTGACAACAAAATAAGACAACAGCCCACTTTGGGTCCAGGGCAGAGTCGTGGATGGTGTTTACCTGCCACAGTGGACTGTGGTGTTTATAAGATAAGATGGTGGTAATGGTAGGTCTGTGTAGCAGTAGGCAGGGGTTAAGCAATTAATCGTTTGTAAGAAGGTGCCATCCACAGTCACTACGAGCACCTTTCCCTGCATTGGTACATCCGGTAAGGAATGCAACAAGACCTTCACACATCAGGGTTTAAGCAATTGCCACACCATTCCCCTCATGTGGTGCATAATTTAAATTTTCTCTAGAATGAGCGGTGTGGTTTGTGATGGAGAGATAGATTGCATGCAGGCTGTGCCGGAACAGCCTGCAGATCTAAGCTGACCCAAAATCTCACAACTAACCAGGAGGCTGAATGTTTTGTTGTATACCGGACTGTGTTGACACAGAACCCTGCAAGGGAAACACTTTTGCTTTGTGATTGATGCAACGGTAACAAATAAACATGGTCAGGAAGCC
>NW_017307361.1:510445-540593 GCF_000935625.1 Nanorana parkeri
GGGGGGGGGTGTACAGGGACAATGATGGCATACTTGGACTTGTAGTTCCTCAGCTGGTATATATGTGTGGGCGTGGGGGGTACAGTTCCAGTGGATGTTTATATAATATGGGGGGGGGCGGAAAAAAAAATTCTGCCCCGGGCGCCCATAACTCTGGTTACGCCACTGGGAAGCCCTTGAATGTCCGTTAGCATGGACTACCTCTTCAATAGCTCTATATTTCAGGCTGATTTCTATACCTGAAAGAGGCTCTAATCCTTCCCCATTTTACTGAAGGAAGGTGTTTAGTTTTGTGTTCCCAATGGAAAGACATCAATAATTGTACCAACAAAAAATGAGAGGAATACCCCTAACAACTAAAGAAAAACAGAGGTTCTACCCCTTTCTCACTGGGTATGACACTTAAAAATACACATTAGTGTTGTGTAAAGAATGCATTAACATTAGCAGTGACCTATGATGATTCTTTATCAATCCAGAAAAACACAAGTGTGAAGCTACCCTAACAGTGTACTGCTGTAGAATTTGCCTGTTTGTATACTGTATAAGCATGCCATTTTCATTTGATACAAAGAAATATCCAACCTTTGCCTTTTCTTCAGACTATTGCCAGGAACATGGAGACGATGATGTATTCCTTCTATCTTAAATGATTTTCCAGACTGGAAGATTTAACATTCTATCTCCTCTTTTGCTAGTACAGCCTGAGCACACTTAAAGTAGTATTAAACTCTGTCCTTTTTAAATGTACTGGGTAATGTCAAGCAGTGCAACATTGCGCAGTACATTTGTTTCTTAAAGAAGAACTATGAGGTGAGTGCTTTTCACTCACCTCAATTTTCTAGCCGACCTGTGACAATGAGACTGTCACAGGTCGGCTCAGTAGATTGAGAAGTGAGCGAACACATACCGGCGTTCGCTCACCTCTCGATCCTGTCAACCCCATAGTTCTCCTTTAAAGAAACGCCCAAACATTTAATTACCCCACTGCTTAACTCCAGTGGCTCCAGGTCTACAGCTCTGCTTCCCTCACACTTACGGGTAGTCCGTGTGGTCTTCACATGCACCATAAAGCAGGGACAGCACAGGCTTCAGCAAATCCTCTCCAATCTCTTTGCAGAGGTCAGTTGACTCTTTCTGTAGTGTCGGTTAGAGACAGAAAAACAAACAGATAACCAGCTTGTGGTGCACACTCCTTTTAGAAAATTCTCAGTGCTTTAGGATTGCTTTGCTATTGTTGTATCATGTTTTACATTTGTATCTGTAAAGAAAATTTTAGATAAAAACGGATATAAATTATTCTTTTTAAAAACATACACTTAAAAATAACTAATTTGACTGCAAAGTGCAAACCATTATAGTTTCCCTGGAAACTATAATGGCTGGAAAGTGCTGTTTACAGAGCTTAGTAGCTCAAGCTAAAAATGTACACCCATGCAAGTGAATGAGTCAGAGCAGAAACTTTAGAGACAAAGGACAACTTCACATTTGGTGTCCTTTAATAAAGTCCCAACCCCCCTGAGTGTAGGTAACATGGACTTTACTAACCTGCAGCTCTGATCCATCAATCTTAACACTGACTTGGACCTGGCCACCTCCTCTTTGTTGTGTCCATGTGCACCATAGCCGGTTCATTCCTTAGGGAAGTGCAAAACTCTGAGCAACTGCTGGAGGCCACTATGAAGATAATAATGCAGAATGTAAAAGAGCTGGCTGGGTACAGTTTGGTGATAAGACTGCTGGATCAGAGCTAAGGGTAAGTATAAGCTCAAGCTGCATTTACATTTAAGGGGGTAGGGGGCTTTATTTAAGGACAATTACACAAAAGAAAAAAAAATGTCCTTTAAATAAAACTGATCCCAAATTATTAGTTTCGTTTTCAAGCAGAATGCAGAGAAAAGCTGTATTTAAGAAGTCCTATCTGATTAATAATAAAAATACATACTTCACTTTCTTTGCACATAGAGGAGGGCTAGTCTGTCACACAGAATAAATAGTCCAAAAACACTGACAGACTATATTGGTGAGATTTATTATGTGTCGGTGCTGCGTGTAATCCCGAAAACATACTCAAAGGGCGAGTTAAACTTGAAAGGCCTATATGTTTGTTTTGTTTACAAAAAGGGCTGCGTCACCTATGCGGTCCTCCCCTTCTACATACATACAGAACTGCTTGAAGGCATTTTGTGAACATGGAATTCAAGTTTAATTTGTCCTTTCTGCTTTAATTCTTTCTTTAGTAAACACAGGGGCCACTTTCTGCAAGTCGACATTTGCCTAACTATTAAAACTAAGAACAATTACCCCAGCTTAACATTACTTTCTCTAGCAAGAAGACTTCAAAAGAGGAGCTTTCTGGAGATTCTGATAAATTCCTGCTGTGTATATTACATTTAAAAGCTTTGGCTTCTCAATAGATTGAGAGATAAGTAAAAAAGTAAGACTTAAAATAACTCATTCCATTCTTTCAATCAGCAGGTTTTCACAAAGCTTTAGTTTAACATAGAAAGCAAAGCAGTAGTCATGTCGGTGACATGTTCCTTGCCCGATGTGGAATAGAGAATGGCTTTAGCCATATTTCAATTATTGTTTAGTAGCTCTGTCACTGTATTTCTTTTTATAGTTGCTTAGTTTAAAGGATAAACGTGGAGCAAAGTAGTCTGTTGCACAGCTGGGGACTGCAAAAAGCAACATTGATGACATAGACTCTGTATTCATATTTTCTCAGAAAACCGAGAGCCACAGGGTTTCCACAAACTCAAGATATAAAAGAAGAGCACCAGAAACATTGACATTTCTATATCCACGGATGCTTTAACGCCGACTAGTCAAGGGCTTTGATCCATGTGTAAAAATATGCAGTACGTCAATATATACTTTATTAAGGCTCTTAAAGGACACCTAGGAAACATTTTGGTCCAGCTTGGTGGCCAATACTTGGACCATAATTCAGAACTGAGCATATAAGGGATGCACCAATGCCGAGGGTTTGGGTGAGTACACGCCGCCCAGCTTCCTTAATGGGACTTCCGGCATCGGTATTCGGTATCGGCAAGTACCGAAAGAAAATATCAGTACTTGATACCGAAAAAACGGTATCGGTGCATCCATAGAGAATATTTTAGGCTGCATTATCCTCTTTTGTTTGATGTCTATTAAATTTAGTAAATAATATATCTGTTTGGGATTACAGGATAAACTGTAAACTCTGGATGCATTAATAAATCCTTAAATGCATTTTTTTAAATGAAGCCAGCATAAGGACCTGAATTTGACTTGGTATCAGCCTAATTCAATACCTATAAAGCAGCACTCAAGTTAAAAGACGAAGTGGCAGAACTAACTAAAAAACATCCAACATTTTGCATTGCACTTGGTGATGTAAGGCTTGGATGTAGCTGCTCGGCCATGGAAACCCATTTCATGAAGCTCTCTATGCACTCATGTTGTGCCAATCTGTAGGCCACACAAAGTTTGGAGGTCTGTAGCTATTGACTCTTCAGAGAGTTGGCGACTTCTGCACACTGTGCGCTTCAAAATGCGCTGACCCCGCTCTGTCATTTTACATGGCAACCTATCACAGCAGCACGCTTGAATTCACTGAGCTCCTGAGGGCGACCCATTCTTTGACAAATGTTTGTTGAAGCAGTCTGCATAACTAGGTGCTTGATTTTATAGACCTGTGGCCATGGAGGTGATGGCTTTACATTTACATAATATGTTATGTAAATAATAACTGGTATGTGTTTCAGAGAACAATCTCAAAATTACTACATGGCTTCGTACGCCCACACTATGATTCTGCATATGTAATTAATGTACATAATGTGGCTAATGAATTAACCTCCTTAGCGTTAAGCCCAAGCCTCATTCTGCCTTGGCATTTTATGTAAAAAAAACACAGTAGGGGCCGTGTAGGCTTTGGAAGGCAAAGGGAAGAAGATTGGTGAACTAATGTTCACCGATCCTCCCACTTTATTGTGAGCCCAGTATCGTTCTGCTCTGATAAAGTTAAAGGCAAACAAAGTTACTAAGTGTTTAAATCTTATAAAATAATGACAAATTATTTAAAGGACCCCCGCATGCTCTCAGATACACATGTATTTGTGCACAGAAACATTTCCAACGACCATCTTTTAGTTTCATAGGTTCTCTGCTTTCAGAAAATGTTTTGGGATTTTAGGTCATTTTCAAGCCTACAGCGCATACAGTGGGGGGGATTTATCAACACTTTATCAACACGATTTATTTATTAACAGACAAAATCTGGAGCAGTTGCCTATGGCAACCAATCAGCTTCTCTCTTCAGTTTATTCAGTTAAGCTTTGAAAATGATAGGTGGATGCTGATTGCTTACCATGCACAGCTGCTCCAGATTTTGTCTGTTAATAAATAAATCGTGTTGATAAAGTGTTGATAAATCCCCCCCACTGTATGCGCTGTAGGCTTGAAAATGACCTAAAACCCCCCAGAAATTTCTGAAATCAGAGAACCTGTGAAAATAAAAGATGCTTGTTGGAAATGTTTCTGTTGCGCGATATTACCATGACTGTTTTTTTAACCTATATACAGTATTTTCAGTAGAAAAAAA
The DNA here is from genome assembly GCF_000935625.1 of Nanorana parkeri. Taxonomy (NCBI): domain Eukaryota; kingdom Metazoa; phylum Chordata; class Amphibia; order Anura; family Dicroglossidae; genus Nanorana; species Nanorana parkeri. The sequence continues at coordinate 515,037 of NW_017307361.1, forward strand.
ATAGATACTAAATATGTCAAGTCTTAAAATTCTGTGCTCCTGCGAAAAAAAATGTTAAGATACATATTCAAATATGATAGGATACATTAAAAAAATGAAACTTTTCCATGTTTTTTTTCAGAGAGAAATGTAACGCTAAGGGGGCTATAGCAGAAGCAAAGTAAAGTGAAGGTGGAGCAGTGGCTAAGTTAGATAAAGGGATGAGTAACTGCTCATAAGAACTCCGGAAATCATTTTTATTAACCCTTGCAGTGGGGCTACCGCTTTTCAATTTTGCCCAGTGTAAAAAAAAGAGTTATAATCACCCAATTCTCAAAGCCAGCAGCACTTCCTCCAGCCTGTCTCTGCCTCCGCTGCAGCGATGGTGTGTCCCCCAGTGTCCTTACTTCCTATACACTGTATTGGATGTGATGACTCGAGGATCCCTAGATTGCTGCAGCGGAGGGGGAGAGATGCTCCAGGGACCGATCTTAGAGCAGGCCATCTTGGAGGTTCATGTGAGTATAACTATTTTTGTATTACTCTAGATAAAAACAAGCAGTTAACCCTTGCAGTGCAGAGGCAACCCTACTGCAAGGGTTAATAACATTTCTGCATGGAGTTCATCTTTAATAAACCCGCCTCCATGTATGTTTTATACTAGTAAAAGTGATTACACCTATTATCTTAGAACCAGAAACAAAAATGTTAAACCAATCATTTCTAATTACGCAGCTAGAATATAAATATAGTGAATTCTTGTTTGGTTTATCTATCTCGATTTTAAAATGTTAGTGCAATATTCATAATAACAACATCAGTAAATATTAGACACATTATTTTTAGTATTTTGTTTTTATTATTACTGTTCTAAGCAGAAGCTGCTGTGCATTGTTACTATTATTATCATTAGTAATAATATTTGTAGCAGTCATGAAATATTTTTGGTTTCGAAAAGTAGCTTCTTCCACTGTTATTTTACGTATAGACTGTAAAATAATTGTATCACGCAGTTTTGAGCAAAATTAAGTGATTTCAAGGTTTACATCACTTATTTGAAAATTGTAGAAGCATTTTTAAGACCCAATTACTAAATACTCATAAAATCTTTAACATAGTAATTTGATTTCAACAGCCATTTTCAGTCTTTTTAAATCTGCAGCTTTCATAATAAAAGTAATACCATGTGATTCTGCTGTACAGGTTTTTGTTCAGGCACTTCTCATTATAGGGTGACAACCCTTTGCCTGAGTCTCCCAATTGCTCTCCTGTGCTGTCACCCTGTCACAGGTGTTTCCAGTGGAGACCTCAGAGTCCCATTCACACCTGAGCATTTCATGTACGCATTCCAAACATTTGCAAAATGCACCCGCAATGCAAAAGGTTACCATTAATGGCACCCCAAACACAGCCAGGAAGACGCGCTTTTTTCCCCTCTGTGAATGTGTGCGTTAAAATACGCACAAATGCTGAGAAATAAAACGTGGACTGTGTTTTGCAGATTTTGTTACATGCTCTAATTGTTTGCATTTGTCGTGCATTCAGGACCCCTTTGAAATCAATTGGGATGCCCGGCAAATGCGGAAAAGAAGCGTGCACAAATGCGCATAAACGTGATGCGCGTTTGCACTCAGGTGTTTATGGGGCCTAAGCGACATCTTAAGGAATGTTCCACTGTTGTGTTCAGGAAACCTGGCTTGAGCAATGCCATGCACTTTTTTTTTGGAGCATATGCATGTAGATAGGAAGAATCTGTAAAGAAGTTCCAGGAGATCATCAGCAGTGAAATGCAAAAAAAAAAAATTAAAGTAGGGATGCACCGATACCATTTTTTCCAGACCGAGTACGAGTACTGATACTTTTCCTCAAGTACTCGCTGATACCAATGAATTATACCTTTTTTTTTAGTGTCATGTGACAGTTTTTCGAAAACACTAATGATTTTAGGACAGTGTTAGAGCGCCAGGGCCCAGTCACAGCTGCAACCCTGCAACCCTGGTAGTTCTGCCACTGCCTCCAATCTGTAGATCTCAGCAATACATTATATAGCAATGCAGAATACCACTAGGCATAGAGGACTGCAAATCCCAGCAATACATTTTATAGCAATGCAGAATACCATCAGCTATAGAGTACTACAAATCCCAGCAATACATTATACAGCAATGCAGAATGGCACCAGCTACAGAGGATTACAAATCCCAACAATATATTATACAGCAATAGCATAATGGGGGAGCAACATCACTGGGGGCATTTCTGATGGAAAGGTGAGTACAATGCTTCTTCTTTCTGCAGGTATTGGTCTGCTGTTTTCATCCTGTTATGAAAGGGTCGCTTTAATATTATTTTTATTATTATTATTATCAGTTTTACTATATCACATTATAGTTAATGGTAATAACATTATGTAAATGTTATAAATTAAAGTCTGAGAGAGTTGTGATTTTTAACAATAGTATTAATATAACAACAATTGCTACTATTAGTTAAGTGGAAACTATTTTTATTATTCACTTTATATTATATCATTATTTATTATGCTGATGATAGGGCACACAAATATTAAAATGTTAACATTCTAAATCTTTTACAAGCGTTATTATTGGAAAAAACAATGAAATTATTCCGTTCTAAAAAAAATAATTGCCGAAAATTACCAAGCTTTGAAGAGCTTAAGAAAGAAAGTGGAATACCATATTTGATTTCATACTTCAAAGATTATAAATACCGGTTGACAATCTTTTTATGAGGATCGCATTACCTCTTTGGCACAATGGTGTGTTTACAACCACAATTATCTGTGGCAGATGTCTTTGTAAGTGGATTTTTCTGCGCTGAATACCTTAGACAAGCAAGTCAACAGAATCCCGTGCAGCTGTACCACCAATATGCCCATACTGAAGCCTCCTCTATTGTCTGGGCGGCTGAACATATTATTACACTTCCCCCTGTGTTGTAAATAATGATCTGTGTATGCTTTTGCAAAGTTTACATAGCAAATCCACGTTGTGGAGTTTTACAAGCTGAACATAAGGCAAAAGAACAAAGGAGGCCTGGAAATTGCGTTACTCTTGTCTCAACATGAGGTGGACGTGTACCGGGATCCCTGGAGGTGTAATGTCACTCTTCAAGTATCAGTTTGGCTCTGATGGTGGTGAGAAGGGTGTTAGAAAATGTTTATTCTGGAGGACAGGGATTACTATTCAAGTTGCATTATAGACAACTGGTCTACCTACCTACTTTACCTCCTTTACCTTTAGCCAACTACTGAAACATTTTTTCCCTATTTTTAATATGCATTACGTTTTCTCTCTGTATCTCTGCGTTAAATTTAATTCACTCATTCAGATTCTTATAACATTAAATATAGATTTTATTTTATTAAAGGTTTAAGGAAAACTAACTGTAGCTTTAATACTGTTATCCTTTAATTAAACCCCTTAAGTACAGCCCACCTAGTTAAAAATGTACCATTTCCCCTCCTGTTCTAGCAATTTTCACTGTTTGGTCCTGCCTGGTGCTGCACAGCCTTTGCAAGGGAAATGTCGTGGCCAGCTGCTCTTCCTACTACACTTGCATGCTGCTCCCCCCATTGGTTCCTATGGGTGAGCTGTGCCCTGCTGGACTCTGTAACCCATCATGAGTATAGCTCACCCATAGGAATGAATAGAGGGATGATAAGAATAGGAGATGGCTGGGATATTTGCTTTGCAGAGGCCATATAGTACTGGGCAGGGCCACATAGTGGGGATCTCTGGCATGGGGATATAGAAGGTGAGGTTTCATTTAAAGACTAAATTACAGTAGTAGTTTAAAGCAGAACTAAGAGGACATTTTTATTAGGCCTTGCAGTGGTGCTACTAGCCCCACACTGCAAGGGTTAAGTGCTCATTTTGGTCTAGGGAGGAAAACAACAAAGTTAAACTCACCCGATCCTCTGAGATTGCCGGCTGTCACAGCTCTCACTGAAGCCTGTTTCATCCTCTCCTGCAGCAATAGCATGTCCCTCGGCATCCTCATGTCCTATACACAGTGTATAGAACGTGATGACTCAAAGGACCTTAGACCGATGCAGCAGAGGGGAAGAGAGGGGAAAAGCAAGCCGGCTCAAAGGATCAGGTGTGTATAACTTTGTTATTTTCATCCTTAGACCAGAACAAGCATTTAACCCTTGCAGTGCAGAGGTAGCCCCACTGCAAGGGTTAATAAAACATTTCCCTGGAGTTTTTTAAAGTAGTACTACAGGCTTGTCATTTTTTACCCTAATGCATTCTCAGCATTAAGTTAAAAAACACCCAGTACCTTTGTGTCCCTCGTCTCCCCCTCCCCTCACCTACCTGTGAACAAGGCTGTCACCATTGCAGGCTCCTGAAGCGATCCTTCTGGTTGCGGGGGAAGATACTGAGGAAAGAGGAGCCATAGGCTTCTTCTGCCGTCAGTCAAACTGTTGGGTGGAGAGGAGGGGCGTGGGCTGCCGCACAATGTGTGTGTCTATGGACCAACACAGCTACTTGTGTGCACAGCCGGGAACGCGCACGCACGGGTGCCTGCACAGTAGCAGCTTAGTTGATGGAGGCACCCGTGCAGGGGGTGGGAGGGAACGTAATTACATGCCTTTGCAGAATAACACACCTAATTATTTAAGCGGTGAAAGGTTTTTAAGGGGGAAAAGCCAATGATTATAATAATGTTGTCATTTGCAGCATAAGGCTGCGGTCCCCAATCTTCTCACTTCAGAACATTCTGTCTAATAGCATTTGAACCCTCTGTAAACCTGCTATTATACCAAGCCCTGATGAAGGGGGATGTTTTGAACCCCAGAATGCAATGGCTGCATTTTGGTTTTATGGTTGCCATCAAATAAATGGGTAAATATTTTGGAACCTTAAGACCTTTGGTGCTCTCATTGACTTGATTACAATCAAAAAAATAAACTGACGGGTTTTAACCCCTCCCTACTCTATCCAAAACTTTCATATTTAAAGTGAACATGCTAAAGTGGACCATAACCTGTAATAGCAAGAAGAGCCTCTTCTGTGCTCCTCGCTGATTTAGTTTCACTTTGTCATTGGGGTCTGACTTTCCCTGACTTTATGATTATGCTTCACCAGCTGCCATTTCTCTGCCCGGGGAAGGGACCCTTACTGGCCACTGAGGCAGAATCATTGAACAAGTATGATTTTGGTTAGGAGAGCGGAGTAATGAGGTCAGGTTCCAGTAACAAAGTGAAACTAATTCAGAGGGAGGCACAAAATAGGGTTTGCTGAATAATAAAGGTAATGGCATACAGCTGGTGGTGTCTAGTCTTAGATACTGCTCTTCATTTTAAAACTTGAAAATGGAAAACTCTCTGAGTGCTCTAATTGTAGAGATGAGTAAATATTTCATCATTAAATCTTTAATCTGAATTGTATACAGTCCAGTGCAGCCAGATTTGGCATGCCTCTCACAGGGCTTCTGGGCAAGACTATAGCATTCTGTCATATGATTCTGTTTATCCCATTTCCCACTTAAACTTTAGAATGCTTAGTCAAGTGTGCAGTGGGCAACTGTAATCATTTAGATACCGGTCAACCAGATACAAAACATGCTAGAGTTAAAATGAGAGCAATTTACCAATTAGGCTGAGTCCTTCAAATCATTTCAAATGCAATCATTTTATGTTTTAAAGTGACACTAAACTCAGGAGTTAAAGTGACATTAACATCACAATCCCCATCCCCCCCATGCTGCTTTACGGACTAACCATAAATGATGCCTCTTGATCCGATCATCTTCTTCCTTCAACTTGTTTTCAGGAGTCCCTCCAGCGCTGACTCCTGTGACTTCTATGTCCCAGGGTGTCTGTGTGCATGCACGTTCCCGGCTGTGTGCATTCACTAACACTATGGGGTCTATTCACGAAGCTGCCGAAGGATCTGGCCGTAGCTTCGGCCGATCCTTCGGCTAGCTTCGGCCCCAGGGCCCCTTCGGTTCTACTATTCACAATAGCCAGTACAGCTCAGCCGAGCCGAACGCATATGCATTGGCTCGACTGAGCCGTGCTGAAAGCCGAAGCTGGCCGAGCGGCCGGCCATTGCCCGGCCGACAGCCTTCTTCTGACAGCTGGGCAGAGCCAGCCGTGATCTTACGGCTGGCTCTGGCCACTTTCAGAGAGATCAGCGTCCCTGGTTACCTGCTAACCAGGGACAATGATCTCTGAACAGCTAACTCTCCCCGGCACCCCGGGAGTCTCCTGCTCCCGGCCGCCAAGGAGAGAAACACAGCTGTGTCTTTTTTTCTTTATTCTGACACGAGCGATGTCAGAATAGAAAAAAAGAAACGAGCGGGAAATGACCGCAATTTAAAAACTGTCTCCATAAAGAGGACCTGTCACATATTTTGCTATCACATAGGGGGGTTTTATTAGCCCCCGTATGTGATAGCAATAAAGTTTAGTGGGAAAAAAAGGAGAAAAAATTAAAGTCCCCCCCAAAAAAATTTTTTAAGTTACACATAACAAAGAATTAAAAAATAAATAAATAAATTTAAAAGTCCCCACCCATGCATACACGCATGCAAACATGCGTCGGGGGCGCATACGTGCAAAAAAGATGATTGCACCCATTACGCCGCACATGTTACATATCGCCGCGAACGTCGGAGTGAGAGCAATAAGTATAGGGCCATCAATCACTGATAACACTAAACTGATGAGCAATAAAAGCTTTTAAAGCGTCACCTATGGCCAATTTTGGGTATGGTAGTTTTCTGCGATGTCGCAGGTGCACGCAATTTTAAAGCTTGACATGTTTGGTGTCTATTTAACCGACGTGACCCCGACTTTTATATTTTATCAAAAAACTGGGTAATAATAAGTGTTTCCTAACATAATGTAAAAAAAAAACCTTTTTTTTCAAAATTTTCAGTAATTTTTCCTAATTATAGTAAAAAATAAAACCCGTAGTGGTGATTAAATACCACCAAAATAATGCTCTATCTGTCCCCAAAAAATGGTATAAAGTTTATTACAGTACAGCGTTGCATGACGGAATAAACGTCAGTCAAAGTATCGCAGCGCTGAATACTGAAAAATGGCCTGGCCAGGAAGGGGGTCTAAACACCTGGTCTTGAAGTGGTTAAGAATAGCCCGTGCAACAGTGAGAAGACTGCCGGATGTTCGGCTCAGCCGATGCAGATGTTGGATCGGCTGAGTCGAACTCCTTCTGCACTTCGGGTCGGCCGAACATGCTCAGCGGAGCAAGCCGATGTATGGCTGATTTCAGCGGATGTACGGCTGAAATCAGCCGTATCAGCCTGAAGTGAATAGCCGAACAGTGTTCGGCTCACTTCACTTCAGATCGGTCATTCACTCGGCTGCCCTCGGCAGCTTAGTGAATAGACCCCTCTGTGTCTCCTCTTCTCTTCACCAACGATCTCTACTGCGCATGCGCCTGCCCCGTGATCCTTCACAGTCGCTCGAGAATCTTCAGATAAGTAATCTGGTAAGTAATTATCTATTTGGTTATCTATTTGGTAACTTTTTTTAATTAAAAACAAAAGTGACTTTAATACTACTTTAAATCTTAAAAATACATTCCATTACCTTAACTATTAACAAAAATGTATCTTACTTGTGTATCACTCTGCTGTAGATCCTCAAATCATCTCTGAATTGGTGCCTACACCGTCCTTCCTTCTGGAGGGTGGCTACTTTTACTCCCCATGTTCCCTGAGTGTGTTGTACAGTAGCCACCGCTCCAAGCTCGCTCGCCTGATGGACTACAATTTCAATACAAATTATGCAAAATCATACAAAAATAATACAATAATACAAAATTATAAAAAACTAAATGTGAGATTGTAGTCCATCACGGGATCAAGCTTGGAGCCATGACTACTTTACAACACACAGGGAAACATAGGGAACAAAAGTAGCCACCCTCCAGAAGGAAAGACAGTGTCAGCACCAATTCAGAGATGATTTGAGGATCTATAGCTGAGTGATACATAAATAAGATCAATTTTTGGTTATAGTTGAAGGAGAACTATGGGGTCAAGGCTTTTCCCCATAGTACTCCTAAGGGTAACGGGAGGACACAAACTAGTGTCCTCCGATCACCCTAAGCTCAGTATACCGCGATCTACTGAGACGCCGCAGCTGGGACAGATCACTACATTACTGTCGAAATGCACCCAGCTGCGGGATTGACAGCTGGCTCTGCCTATCTAGAGGCAGAGCCAGCTGTGCCCGCCCCCTCCGCCAGTCAGCGCTGGAGGTTCGGACAGGGGAGGGGGGGGGAATCACTGCGGGGACCGTGAGTGACAGTCACGGCTCTCTGCAGGGATAGATCAAGAAGTGAGCGAGCGACGCTATGTATTCGCTCACTTCCCGATCTATTGAGCCGACCTGTGACAGTTTCATTGTCGCAGGTCGGCTAGAACTATGAGGCTGAGTGATTTTCACTCACCTCATAGTTCTCCTTTAAGATACTTGAATGTATTTTTAAGATTTAACTTCTAAGTTTACTGTCACATTAACTTTAAATACACAACAAAACATGAATTGATTATTATGACCATTTATCATTGAATTTGGGGGGGAAAACCTCCTAATGTATTCAGTGGGTCTGGCTTCTTTGATGTTAAATAAATACCAAATTGTTTTTCTTGGACATCTTGCAAATAAGCTCTCCATTTGAATAGCTGATTTGCATTTTGTTTAGCAGGAATTGAATGCTAGTTTAAGGCAGATGCTTGTTCCCATAGAACAGCCCTTAGGATTTGCATACTTTTTTCACTTCGTGTACAATCGGCATGTTACAAAATGACACAAGGTATCATTTGTAAAGGACGAGGAGCTATTTACGTTATAGCTAATAACTGTGATTTAGAGAAGATTTTAATAAACAGAAGGAGATCAGGAACAAAATAGCATTTATGGTCAGCTATTGGTCCCAATAGCTGACCATAAATGCTATTTTGTTCCTGATCTCCTTCTGTTTATTAAAATGGTCACAGGTGAACAAAAAAGTATGATATTAATTTGGTAGTAAATAGTTAATTTAATAAAACTCTGGGTATTTTTAACCCCTTGCAATGGGGCTACACCTGCACTGCAAGGATTAAGTGCTCGTTTTGGTCTAGGGGAGTAAATAAAGAAGATATACTCACCTGATCCTTGGTCCTGCAACGGTCAGCACTCACCTGTGCTCTGGCTGTTGCATGTCCCTCGGCATCCTGTCACGTACCTGGTTGGAGACTGAATGCGTGAGGAGGCCTCCTTTGCACTTTGTGTCCTGAGGACTCTGAGGTTGGGGACATAGTCCAAGTAGACAGCGAGTGGCACAAGTGCCAGTGGTGATAACACCGTGCAAGCTGAAATCCAAGGGCTTTGATAGGCGAAATCCAAGTAAACGAGCCAAGGTCAAAGCCAATCGAGCAATAACGGTACAGAGGGGTCAGGCAGAAGCAAAGTCCAGTAAACAAATCCGAGGTCGGTGGCAGGCAGAAGGCAAGAATCGTCATGTCCAATCCGGGTCACAGCAAATCAATAAGGAGATCACAGGAACACAGGAGAGCTGAAGATAATCCAGCAATATGGTGGTGTTCAGGCTGGGTTTATATTAGGGATACTTTTCGAGTACCAATGCAGATACTTGGCATTTTCACGAGAACTACCAGGGTTGCAGAGATTGCAGCTGGGATCTGGCTCTGGCACTCCACCACTGTCCTGAAATCATTAGTCTGTATTGTTTTAGAAAAACTGTCACATGACAATAAACAAAAATGTATCAGTACTCGTACTTGTAAGTACTCGGCAAGTACCAGTACTCGTACTCGCAAAACTGGTATCTGTGCATCCCTTTATTTATATTTATAAAAACAAAATCATACAATAAAACAGAGATGTAAAAATCCCAGGAGCTCCGTGTGCTCCTTACAAATGACAGCTGCCTCCTAATTTTTGCATTTTTCTCTAGTCTAGTCTTGGAGCTCAAAAGTATCGGTACATGTACTCGTACTTGTACCGAGTACTGTACTTGGTATCTGTGCAACCCTAGTTTATATAGGTGAAGTGATTAAGGTGATGTGTCACTTCCTGTGCGCCGTTTAGCGCGCTTTTTGCACGGCTGGTCCATGGCGCCTGCGCAGAAGAGCACGTTTCCCCACAGTATGGAAAAGCGCGCTTGGCGCATGCGCAGTTTCAGGGGATTTCTTAGACATCCTCAAGTCTAATGGACTGTATCAGACGTGATTATGTCCGCGGTCCTCAGAGCACCGGAGGCCGGGGGGAGAAGATGCTGCGGGGACTAGTTTAGCAGCCAGGTGGGGCTGAAGATCAGGTAAGTATATCATCTTTATTTTTGTCTCTAGACCAAAACGAGCAATTAAACCTTGCAGTGCGGGGGTAGCCCCAGAGCAAAGGTTAATTTAAAAAATACCTGGAGTTCTTCTTTAATTAACCACATCTTATATTATTCTGTATTAAACATGTATATAAACTGATTAAAAAAAAGGTCAGGCATTATTAGGTGCCTACAATTATTATGTTTATTGTCTGGAGCAGCGTTTCCCAACTCTTTTTTTCCAGCCACTGTGCGCTTTAAAAGTATTCAAAATCTCAAGACACCCCAGTTTAAAAAGTAACCCCAGTTAACAAATGTAAAAATATTAAAAATGATGCATGGCCCAGATAAGGTTCTGGTATGGCTTTTAAGGAAGTACCCCCAATAACATCAGCAACCCCCTCCTTTCTCACTAGTAGCTCTGCTTCACATCACAAGCCCTATCTCACATAATGAGCACTCCTCATAGCCATAGACCCCCTTCACATCAGAGTTTCTTCTTCACATAATGAGCCCCCTTCCCATCAGAGACATCCTACTATTACATCAGGAGCTGAAGCTGTGGTGGCACAGCAGAAAGCAGAAGGTGGAATAGGCCTGGATGGATGCAAACTTACATCCTGGAAATATGAATGTGCAGCCTATTGCATTAGGGTGTGCGCACAAAAGTACAAACAAATGTGTATATATACAGGATTTGTGTGTAATAAATAAATATATATACATACACACACACATACTGTACATACATACGTACACATGCATACATACACAAAGTCGCTCAGTGTCCTCACGCCCTATGCACTGTGTATAGAATGTGATAACTCAGGGACCTTAGACCGCTGCAGTGGAGGGGAAGAGACACTGGAAGGACCAGTCTAACAACAAGTTGCCTCGGAGGATCGGGTGAGTATAACTTTTTTTATTTTAGTCCCTAGATGAAAGCAGTTAACCCGTCCAGTGGAGGAGTAACCCCACTGCAAGGGTTCATATTTTTTTGTCCCAGAGTTGTTCTTTAAGTTGGACCACTAGTTGACTGTGTAGAAAGTAATTCAGATAATGCACAAAAATATTCAGGTCAGCCCTGCTTAGTTCTCTCTTGCTGGACTACAGAACACCACCCCAGCAGGGAAGAACTTCTGAATTTCAGTGCAGCAGAGGCAGCACTGTCAGATCACTACAGCAAATTAGGAGATCATTGGATTTCTGGCACGGTCAACAGGTATTTTTAAGGTGCTTGCAGTGCATGAGGAAATGTGCATGTATTGCAGACAGGTTCTGAATACTTTTTTTTTTATTTTACCCAGACATATGTTTCATGTGAATATGTTCTACACTCCAGACCTATACAAATAATAATAATAATCATAAAACATTCTGTGGTGTGCAATAGCTCACAATGATTAGTTCATCCCTCGCCAACTACTGACATGAAGCTGAATAGCTGTATTTTAACTGGTAGCCAAAGGTTTCTGTACATTACATGATATTAATTTCTTAATTGTTCTCAGTCCTTTCATCTGTGTCTAAATCTCTTCTCGCTTTGTGTATATTATGTGCTTTCCAGCCTATTACACCTTTTGTTCCTTGCATGTTTATTTGTATTTCTAACCTTGACTGTGGTGTGCTCTCTTTCCTTTTGTGTCTGCCATGTGATCTTCATCACTTTGTGTCTATGATATGAACCCCATCTCTTTTGTTTATGATGTGACTCTAGCTCTTGGTGTTTTCCATTTCTGTATGTCTACTAATGTGCTCACCATCACACTTGTCCTGATCAAGCAGCACTAGCACCTAAGGCATGCTAACGAGGCCTAAAAATCATATAATTATGCTGTATGTGATAATATGGATTGAGGATGCACTTGTGCCTTAGAGCCTTGGTTCTCAACTGGTGGGACGTGACCCAAAAGTGGGTCGCGACCCTGCGTGTCACCGCATGCCTTCCACTTTTCTGGGTGAGAGGGTCCTCAGCCTCCCCCTAGCCCAGCACTGTCCGTTCTCACACCGAGCAGCCATTCAAAATATGCTGCTCGGTACAGAGTGTCAGCTTGAGGTGGGGTGGGCTGGGGGTATGGCAGCGAGGGAGCTCCATCCATACATCCATTCCTTATAGCTTCCTTGCATGTCCTATAGAGGTACCTGGACCGGAGTAACATCACATTCTAGCTCACGGAACCTCTACAGGCGCGTATGGGAGCTGTACAAGCAATGCACATATGGATGGAGCTCCATCACAGCATAGCAGCCCACACTGCCGTGCTTTCCATTGCAGTACGACTTGGGTCACAACTTAATGACCGAGGACAAATGTGGGTCCTGAGGTTACAAAGGCTGAGAACCACTGCCTTAGAGGGTGAATCCATCCAAAATGTGATATTTTAATTTACAGCTCAAGTCTGGCAGGCTGAGTCACTCTCTGGTGTGTTATACTACAACATTTACATATCCCAGCCATAGATATTTTCTCCGTTCCTATCCACATTAGCAATTTGGATGTCATTGTAGATGTGTAGGCTTCAGAACTGAGGAGTACAGATATTGCCACCAGTGTCCCTTCATCTACCAAAAACTAAAATATTATTTGTTGGAATAGTTCTTAAATTTGTATGTAAAGCCAAAACATTTTGTTGTTTTGTATATAGTGGGGTTTATTTAAACCCTCTGTCCTTTAATAGTTTGCTGTTTGTGTCCTATTGTGGTGGTTTTCCATCACTTCTTCTCCTGAAAGTAGGAAGTGAGAGGAACCCTATACAAAAGTGTGAGGACAGTTGTCACCGCCACAGGTGCTCCCAATGGAAAATTTACCCCCACCTCTTGTTTTGGTACCAACTGTAACATTTTGGATTACCGCACCCCATATAGACTTTTAAAAATCTACCCGACATCTTCACCTCTTTTCTGGTGAAACTGCGGCCAAGTGGGTAGTTTACCTCATATTTTCTGGTTTAGCAAAAGTTTAACAGGCTTTTGGCACTCCATTTTTAAGCTTCTAGCTAAATTCTCATGTATCAATCTTCCATTATCGCCTGAAATGGCAATCTTAAGCATCTCTATTGATAGATACCCCACTCAATATAGATCAGTTATTATGCATATCTTATTCTAGAATTCTTATAGCACGCAATTGGCGCACTCCCAATGTTCCATCCATTTTAGGAGTTCTTCATAAAGTATCCTCTAATTGTCACTATGAAATACTTATTGCATATAGGTTAAACTCAGAGTCTATTTCATAGAAGATGGGACTCCTGGATCCACTTTTCTAAGCATGATACTCATATTACGACTGTAGTTTGACTTCAATTTTTTGTTTTTTTCTCTTTTGTTTTGATTTCATCATATGTCTTGCCCTTCAGTGTAAACTGTGTAAATAAAAGCTATTGATAGATACCCCCCTCAATATAGATCAGTTATTATGCATATCTTATTCTCGGCTAGAATTCTTATAGCACGCAATTGGAGCACTCCCAATTGGCTAGAATTCTTATAGCACGCAATTGGCGCACTCCCAATATTCCATCCATTTCAGAAGTTCTTCATGAAGTATCATCTAATTGTCACTATGAAAGACTTATTGCATATAGGTTATACTCAGATGAGACTCCTGGATCCACTTTTCTAAGCATGATACTTGCGTTACGACAGTAGTTTGACTTCAATATTTTGTTTTTTTTCTCTTTGTTTTTATTTCATCATATGTCTTGCCCTTCAGTGTAAACTGAGTAATGCACAGCTCCTTAATCTCTTCTTTTCCTTACCCTTTCTCCCTGTGTCGCTCTCCCTCTCTTTCGTACCTTTCCTTGCTATTTCCTCTCTATTCCTACCATCTCCTCTTTCTTTCTTCGCCTACTTCACCTTTATACTCCCTAGATTCTCTATACTTCTTTGATTACAGTCTCATTGTAAGTTCTCATGACAAAGGTTGTATTTGTACTCATTGATTTTTCAAACATATTGAACTTATTTTTGTTTGACATTACTGTGTTGTATTTATGTCCCGCTGAGTTCAAAAATGTTTTGCCCAATTTTGAATATTAATGGTGTTGTATGTGATTTATATTTCCTATACTTTAATACAAACCTAATGTTTAAAAAATGAAATTGGGATTACCCAACATTTTTTGTCATGGTTGCCGTGGTTAATGGAAAATAAAATAATGCTTCTCAGCGAGGACACAGCAAATAAAATGTGACAGAGGTTCAAATCTGTGTAAAGTCCATGAACCCATTGCATTCAGAAACTGCCATTTCCAAACAAATAAGGGTGGGTGCTGCGGTAGTCGACGACCGTAGTAGATATCAAGAAGAATATGAAGAGACACCGGCACTCCAATAGTGAATCAAATGCGTCTGTTTATTGACGTATGAGTAGCATAGTGTGATACACTTAAGTTAAGTGTATCAGAATGTATGAGAGTGTATCACGCTATGCTACTCATACGTCAATAAACAGACGCATTTGATTCACTATTGGAGTGCCGGTGTCTCTTCATATTCTACTAGAGGTTCAAATCGTTCCCCACGCCATTCAAAACTAAAAAGAAAAGTTTTAGCTATACATACATTTTAATTAATGTTGCAGATTGATAACTAAAGCCCTTTTTGTCCTCTCCATGCTTTGTGTCTATGGTGTGCTCTATGTCTCCTGCCCTGATGTCTGTCCACTGTATTGTTACTGCTCTCTTCTGCTGCTTGTGTCTTTTGATGTGCTTTTCATATCTTTGTATTTGTCAAATGCTCTTCCTACTTCTGTGTCTACCATATCCTCTCCATTTCTTAATGTTTGCTATGAATTTTTCATGTTTATGTGTCTGTCACGTGCTTTCAATCCCTTTGTGCCTGTTTTGTACTTTCCATTACTTTGTGTCTGCAGTGCGTTCTACTTTCTTGTGCCTGTCTTGCATTCTTTTGTGTCTGGTTTTTGTGCTCCCCTCCCTTTGTGTTTGTCTGGTGTTCTTCAGTTCTTTGTGTCTTCCTCTTGTTATCTTGTTATTTACGTAATTATATTATCCTTTCCAGCTGTATCCTGAGATCCACTGCAACTTAAAGCTGGGCAAACACAGATCACATTTTGTCTGTTTCCTGCAGAATTACCCGAAATTTGATTGGTGGGTGGCCTTAGTCAGCACCACCCGGCTCATCAAACATTGATTTTTCAATTGACTTTTGTGGAAGAAATCAAGTGGAAAATTGTTGGCCAAATTGTGATGGTATCCATTTAGATGCAATCACTGTTCAGGTATTCAAAAGCTGTGGGCCACCAGCTGCTGAATACAATATCTGGCAGGGGGATTCCTTCATCCATGCTGTTTAGTGGGATGGGGGAATCAAGTGAACAAGAGAAATACAGGTAATTAACATAGAGTGCAGGGGTCAGTAGCAAGTACTATAGAATGCAGGGGTCAGTAGTAAATAACACACAGGGCAGGGATCAGCACTAAGTAACAAGGTGTGCAGGGGTCAGTAGTAAGTAATACAAAGTGTAGTGGTCAGCAGTAAGTAACAGAGTTCAGGGTCTGTATTAAGTAGTGCAGAGGTCAGTAGAAGTATCAGAGAGTTCAGGGGTCAGCAGTACGTAACAGGCTGCAGGGGTCAGCAATAAGTAATGCACAGTGCAGGGGTCTGCAAAAATTAAAACAGTTATGAGGTCAGTAGTAAGTAATGCAGAGTTCTGAGGTCATTAGCAACAGATAGTTCAGGCAGGGGTCAGCAGTAAGTAATGTAAAGTTCAGGAGTTAGTATTTTGTAATGCACATGCAGGGTTCAGTAGTGCATAGTGCAGGGGTCAGGAGTAAGTAATGCACAGTGCAAGGGTCAGGAGTAATACAGGGTACAGAGGTCAGTAGTATGTAATGCAGAGTTCAGGGGTCAATTATATGTAATACAGAGTTCAAGGGTAAGTAATGCAGACTTCAGAGGTAAATACCGCAGAATGCAAGTAGTATGAAATGCAGAGTTTAGTGGTGAGGAGTAAGTAACGCAGAATGCAGGGATCAGTTGTATGTAATGTATAGTTTAGTGGTCAGGAGTATGTAATGCAGAGTTCAGTCAGTAGTCAGTAATGTGGAGTTCATGAGTCAGTAGTCAGTAATGCAGAGTGCCAGGTCAGTAGTAAATAACACAGAGTCCAGTGGTCAGTAAAGCAGAGTGCCAGGGTCACTAGTACATAATGCAGAGAGCAGAGGTCATGAGTAAATACCGCAGAGTGCAGGGGTCAGGGGTATGTAACGCAAATTTCAGAGGTCAGGAGTAAGTAGCAAGGGAGGAATGTTGTGCATTGTGTACACACTGTGAGTTTTTTTCTTTCTTTAAACTTTAATTAAGAAAAACACTTCATTTAACACAATGTTTGCACATCTCAGCTTAAAGGCCAACTTAGCTGGCCTTTAAGCAGTCATAAAACACCTTTTGTAGAAGTTTTTTAAAGTAAAAAATCAAACTTGTTTGAAGGAAATTTTTTATTATTATTACTGTAGTTGGCTTTTTCCTTGGTTTTGATGCAAATAGAAAACAATGAAAAATGAGTCATGTATTCATAACCAGTTGAATGTGTGAATCATATAGAAGGTGATATTTCAATTTTTTTTTTCATTTACTGTTTTTTAATTATTTTCCTCTGTTTATGTCTAGCTATTGGTAGCTGCAGGATTATAAAGTGCTTGCTTTGTTGAATGCCAGCTTGATACATGATTACGAATATTTCCCCACTGGAAGCAAAATACATTACGCTGAGCATACCTATTTCCCAAATAGTACAGGTTCATGATCAAAAATACTTCCCAAGCCTGAGAGAGACTTTGTAAGAAAATTATTGCTTAATAACAACACACAGCTCACAAAGTAGGCAATTTTGATGATAAGTTAATATACTGAATTCTGCAGAATGTATATCAAATGACTTGGCAGAACAATCAATAGAGATGGAATTGCATATAATAAAAGAGAAAATAAACCTTCTACTAACTGAAAACCTTAACTTTTTTGAGATTTTAAATAACCCATTTAAGTACAGTGGCCCACGTCTTTGCTTCTAAATAGAACATATTTTACCTACAAGGGTAATTCTAGTCTGTAGTAATTTTCCAATAATAAACAATAATGCTGTTATACCATATTTTGCCCACATTATTATTGTTTTTGTTACCTTTGCCTGTATCTGATGAATTTCATAGATTCATCAGATGCAATGGGTATTGGCCTGAGCACACCTAAATAGTGAGGCTGAATAATGGACTGAGCAGGGGTTGGCTGTGTAGCTTTTATATGAATCAGTTGCTATGATCCGGCGACAACTATACCTCCCAGTCCTTTGCAGCAACAAGGTAGGAAAACAACCCAAATTGGTAGAACTACAAGCAGCAAATCAGCTTTGCTGCTGACCTGTAACAGTACCCCCCCCCCTTCTTACTTTTAGGGCCTCTCCTTGGAGGGGGAACCCTCTGGCCACTCGGGAAACTGTTGAGGTAATGTTCTTTACCAACGTTGATCTGACATTATGCCCCAACACCCAAGGTCTGCATGGGAAACCCAATAGCTTTCTTCAGGACCATCACTTTTCCATTTGTCCAAATAATAGAATTTGCCCTGGAGCAGCCTAGAATTAATAATAGTCCACCTTAAACTCCCCTTTAGAGTCTATCAAGACAGGAGCAGGGGGAGGAGACTTTTGGGAATAACAGTTCAGGATAACAGACTTCAGGAAAGGATACATGGAAAGAATTAAAAATTGGATGATGTTTTATTTGTGACAAAACATAGAAGGGCCTAACAAAATGGGAAGACTGTTTGGGAGATGTCCCCAAAGATGTATGTGGTTAGTAGACAGCCAAACCTTATCTCTAGTTGTAAATCTAGGGATGGGACAAAAATTTGTAGAATTCCTTATCTCTATACTTGTTCCAATGTGTCATCAGGACAGCCATGCACGTATTTTCAAACGGAATGGTCAGCCTTTCTTGTCATAGGGCTCTGGTATACATTTTTAACCCCTGCCTGCTGTTGACCACTGATAGTAAACAGCACAGAGGCTCAGTGGTTAGCCCTTTTTACTTTGCAGTACTAAGGTTTCCAGTTTGAATCCGTGTTCAACCAGGAGACCATTCTGAATGAATGGAGTTTCCATGTTTTCCTTGTGCTTGCTTTTGCTTGCTCCAAGCCTCCAAAGACATTCTGGTAGGTAAATTGGCCTTCCTGTGTGTAAATATG
Organism: Nanorana parkeri; assembly: GCF_000935625.1. Taxonomy (NCBI): domain Eukaryota; kingdom Metazoa; phylum Chordata; class Amphibia; order Anura; family Dicroglossidae; genus Nanorana; species Nanorana parkeri. The sequence goes on from NW_017307361.1 coordinate 533,555, forward strand.
CATAGAAGATATGGACCTTAGATTCAGACCTTGAGAGCAAGGACTGATGTAAATAAATAGTATGCATAGCTTTCCGTAAACTTATGGTGCTACATAAATGCCTGTAACAAATAAAATACTCCTGATTATTTCAAATGCTCTTCACCTAATGACCTTTAGTGTAGGAAAACAGGTAAATGTGTGGGAAAAGTACAGACATATACAGTATATTGTTTGACATGATGGATCATGTCTATGATTTCATAGGTTGTTTTTTTTTAAAAACATAAAAGATTTAAATCACTAGACAAACAAAAGTGTCAGCAGTCCTAAAACTCAGTATTTTTACAGAACCTGAAAGGTTCCCCGTGAATGTACTGGGAGCACGCTGAACATGCAAACAGAGCTGATAGAGGACATTCTTTGGATTCCTGTACTATAAGACTCATTATCATGGCCTCCTTGTGCTTGATGTCCCTCTTTTGGAATAAACCTGTATATATGGAGCCATAAAGGTACGCTCCATTCTTAGCCAAACATTTAACATGGAAATAAATGTGCAGTGAACACAGACCATCTACCTATGGCTATAATTTCTATCATTGCTTGAGTATGCCAAGCCAGCTTACTGAGTTAAAGAGAACCAGTCATGGCTGGGCTGATGCAAGAATCTGATGATTAAAGTAGTATTAGACTCTCAAACTTTTTTCAGTAATGAATCCAGAACAAACAAGTTCTGGAGTATCAGCTATTTTGTCCTAGATTGTTCTCTCCTCCTGCCTTCTTATTCCTATTAGCCAGATGCACGTCCAAAACCACTGCTGTCTGGTGTAAATATAACCTAATATTATAGAGCCAACTGCATTCAACTTTTTTAGACTTTTTGGTCATTGTCACTGCAGTGTAGGGAAACCATGGCTTCTATAGAGTGGGGCTTGGGACCAAATAGGACAGTATACCCGGGGCCATCTTCAATATTGATTAGACCCTGGGCAAACATTTTCTTGGGCCCCCTGCGCCCCTACCTGCCATGCCTTGTCACCTACCTACCACACCCCTGCCACACCACACCCTCTACCCACGATACCACCGCCATGCAAGTTTGCACAATGTCCTCCTCCTGCAGATAGGAGGAGACGTCAGAGGAGGACGTGACCCCACGTGAGACGTCACTCTGCGTACCATAGGGGTGGAGCAACACTATGCGATGCTCTTTGCATAGTAAACAGAAAGCTACAGCATGTGTATCTTTTGCTGGCTCTAGGGGCAACTGCTTTGGGCCCCACAACAATGACTGGGGCCAAGGCAACTGCCCCCTTTGCCCCACGTTAAAGATGGCCCTGAGTGTACCCATACAGGTTATGATGAGAAGGGACTAAAGCAACCAATAAAGTATATCCCAAAAAATAAGCGTGCCAGATACTCATCCGGAACCACTGGTGTATAATGCAAATATAACCTAATTTTTTTTAAATTGAAACACAGTAGATCAGAACCGTTTGTGCAATGCCCGATCATCCGCTCCTTATGTTGTTGCATCTGATGTTGCTGTTTTGCTGTTAACTTTTGATATTCATCTTTTTAATAGTTCTTTTAGGAGAACACTATTACAACAAGCATGCCACTAAAAGAAATACTCCACACTTCTGCAGTTAAAAAAAAACCCTTTGAAAACAACTGCCAAGAGTTTTGAAATGTTATTTAAGAGGCATTAGTATTAAAAAGAAAATGATAGCTCCATTTCCAGTGTGGAGCTCAAATTCATTGAAGTAAGTGAAATATATTCGAATAAGCAAAAAGATAGCTGGGAAAGCTTTCACGCTGGTAATTAAGCCCAGAGGGTTAAAATGATGAACTTGACGTTGTATTAATGGGATCTTACAATTATAGGCTCCTCTGTGTCATCGTACATTAGAAATCTCTGCACTTAAAGTGACTCGGTTGCCTTAAATTGCCAATAAAAGAACACAGCCTAGACAGCCTATGCCACATGTTCTCTGGCTACCATTCGTTATTGCAGAAAGTTAATTGTTAATCAGTAGTGAAGTAACAGGATCAAAAAGGATGTCCCTATGCACCCAGATAATTGCAAAGAATGTTTACAATAAAGCATGCCTAAACCCAGGAACAAAAATGTTAATATATTACAGCATACTGGTCTATAGATGCGGTGGCTGTATTAGCATCCTGTGGCTGCTAAATACCTAAATAGCGCCTGCATCCGATTAGCTGCAGTCACTGTTCAGCCAATAAATCTCCACCCAGCAATTTTGACAAAAATCGAATGAGAATTTGACTTTTGTTGAACTGGGTGTTGCTGGCAAGGCCACCCATAGCAAATTTAATCAGTTAAGCAGAAATCGGCCCCTTTTTTAGCTGTGAGTGATCAGCTTTAGATGTGAATTTAAAGGGTAATTACACTATCTTACCAAATGTGGGGAAATTAAATTGCCCACACAACGGTAAATATGGGCTTGCAAAGTCTTGCAAAGAAGCACTTCTTATTGGTCAGCATGGTTAGGTGAACATGCTAGCCAATGAGTGCTCATAATTTGCATTATCATTGTATATAATGTATTATCATTATACAGAATTTATATAGCACCAGCAGTTTGCACAGCACTTTACAATATAAGGAAGACATTACAGTTACAATACAATTCAAGACAAGATGGTAAGGAGGGTCCTGCTCTTGAGAGATTACAATCCAGAAGGGAGGGGCAAGTGATACAAGAGGAGGTAGCTGTGTGGGGATGAATTGTTTAAGAAAGTGATAGTTCAGTGGTCAGTTTGAGGTGGGATAGGCTTCCCTGAAGAGATGAGTCTTTAGGGATTGCCCAAAGGCAGACAGGGTAGGAGACAGATGGACAGGTTGGAGTAAGGAGTTCCAAAGGATGGGAGAGACTCTAGAGAAATCCTGGAGGCGAGCATGGGAGGAGTTGATGAGGGCACTAGAAAGTAGGAGGTCTTGGGACAAGCAGAGGGGATGGTTGTCAGAGTTGTTCTTTTTAATTTGAGGATTTTACAGGTTTTATCATTCAATCCACTTAATCTTTTTCTCCTTTTTTATTTTTTTTTAAAGTTGAAAAAACTGTTTGGGGGTTTTTGAAAGACAACTAACCTGGCATACAGTCCGCTATTCCCTTGGGTGTAAAAAAGGGGTGATTTGCTAAGGGGCTGCTTCTATTTTGCCAGTTTCCTTTCTGGGGTATAATATTGGTAGGATTGGGTATGCACAAAACAAGCAAAGTTACTTTTCTTTGTAGTGGCAGCAAAATTAAAGCGGAAGTCTGAACTAAACAAATATTGTCTAAATACAAACATCATATGTATTCTTACTTGAATCTTTTTGTCCATTGTGTATTTCTTCCAGATCAATGCAGTAATCCAGCTAGAAACAACTCCTGCACCTTATGTGTGTTGCTGGACTTCAATCCAGTTTTCTGCAGGCAGCTTGTAGTGGTTGGATCTGCTGGGACCTGGCCACAGCTCTGCTCTCTGCACAAGCTAAGTGCAGCCCAATAATGATATCACCACTACTCTTACAAAGTAATATCTGTGTTTGAAAAACAATTTGGTACAAACAAAGTATATTATTTTGTGGGTATTAAGATTGATAGCTAATTGAAACTCTTTTGTGGAAGTCTTCTAAGGAAGCACCAGAAGCTGGTGAATACAGTGCACCAAACATAAAGCTATACATCTTATATATTTTTTTTTCCTCTGTCGAGCATCACCTGGATTTTAGAAGGCTAGAAAATGATCAAGATGCTAAAATATGTTGGATTTGACTGTTCAAGAAATACATAATCATAAGACTAAAATTATGTTTTTCAACTGGTCAGAAGATTCTCTTTAAGGTAGCCTTCTAAATGCTAATATGATTTTTGCACAGTCCATTCCATGCAGGCCACTACAAATTAGTTGAGAACACCCTTAGTAGCTCAAATGCAATAAACAGAAATGATTTGAAGTCTGGAAGTAATAATAATCTATAAGGCAAAATGACAATATGTTGCACTTCTTTAATGATACTTTGTAGCAGCACAGAATCGCTAGGGAGAAAAATAAGGTTTTTCCGATGTTTTTGCCATGAAGATAGTCCTCCTTGTTTGCTCCAGAAAGATAGTATCATGAGAAAAAATTAATTAATTGAGCTTTGCGTGGCTGAAACTACATATGTTATAGCTACATGTGCTAGGAAAACCTGCTATGCCCATCAGGGCTTCCTGGGCACCAGCCAATTGGAAGGCAAAACTGAATGTGTGTTTACTTAAAATGACTAATGGGCTTTTGCATTACTCTTCCCCTCTGACTGATAAAGCCAAAAACATAACAGATCCTTCAGTAGCTTTGGATAATGCGAGATATACATTCTTTGTCATAAGAAATTCCCCACTGCTACCTGGCAACGTGTTAGACATCCTCATATAGTCCTCATTTACATATAGGATATGAGTAAACTGACAAGAAATGGCAAACAGGTCATATACACAAAATATAAAGCACTATCAGAATTTTGCTAGGGGTAAACATTATGGCCAGAGTTGACCAGAGCTCTAGAAAGTGGTTAATTGAAAGTATTTAGCACTGCTGAGTACAGTGGATGGATACGAAGGACAACTATGGATAAAGTAAATAATTCTATCAGTTTCTATTGCGAGTAAGTGAATACTTTTGCACCAAGTTCACTATTTGAACCATTTATGTTTTATACATGGTGATCATTTCACCCTTAAATGCCTCTTCTCAAGGGCGAATAACTTCAGTTAAGCTCACCTTTCCTCATTTATAACAATAAAATATTTTTCTTGCTTTAGAAACTGCAGCTTGGCATTGCATGCTATTGATAAAGTGACAATAAACTCAGGAGTTAAATCTTAAAAATGCATTCAAGTACCTCACTATGAACAAAAATGTATCTTATTTGCTTATCACTTGGCTGTAGATCCTCAAATCATCTCTGAATTGGCGCTTATACTGTCCTTCATTTTGGAGGGTGGCTGCTTTTGTTCCCCATGGTCCCGGCGGGTGTTGTAAAGTAGCCACCGCTCCAAGCTTGCTCGGTACTTGTGTCCAAAGATCTGAAGCTTGTACTCCAGATGTTTGGATTTTGACCCTGGTTTCCTCCACATACCTAAACCAAGCCCCAAGCTTGCTCCAGGGATGGTCTACAATCTCATGTTTAGTTTACTAATTTATATTGAAGTTATAGTCTATCACAGGAGTGAGCTTGGAGTGGTGACTACTGTACAACACACATGGGGACCAGGGGGAACAAAAGTAGCCACCCTCCTGAAGGAAGGACAGTGTCAGCACCAATTCAGAGATGATTTGAGGATCTACAGCCGAGTGATACACAAATAAGATACATGTTTGTTAATAGTTAAGGTACTTGAATGTATTTTTAAGATTTAACTCCTGAGTTTAGTGTCACTTTAAGTTTATGATCTACCAGAACACCCAGTTCCTTCTTGATAATTGACTCCAGACCCCAGTGCATAACTTTACATTTATCAACATAATACCACATTTGCCACATAGTTCCCCAATCAAACAGGGCATTCAGGAGTACATGTAAATTAGAGAAATTCTGAAAGGACTTCCACTACATAGCTTGGTGTCATCTGTAATCATAAAAATTGTACTATTGGCCTCAAACACTACATCACTTATAACTTGGTTAAAAAGTAAACATCTTAACACTTATCCTTGGGGTACACCACTAACAACCTTAGACCATTCAGAGCATGCAAAAAAAATCACCACCATCTGAATATGGTATTTAAGCCAGTTTTCTATTCATAGACACATTAGTCATCTGTAGGAAACAGTGTTAAAAACTTTTGTAAAGTTCCAGTATGCTCTTTCCACAGTAACTCCCTTGACTAAGTTTTTGCTTACTTCCACATAAAATGAAACATTTGTTTGACAGCTTCCATTTTTTGGCAATTCATGCTGACTATCACTTATTTAAAAAAAAACAAAAACAAATGTGTGTGTCCTTTTGTCAAACTCTCAAGTATCTTCCCGACTACAGACGTTAAACTCTCTGGTCTGTAGTTATTTGGCAAATACTTTTATCCCTTTTTTTGATATAGGCAGCATATCGGCTTTGTGCTCAAGCCAGTCTTTAAAGAGTCTCTAAAAATCAGAAACAATGGCTTCAAAATAACAGGGCTCAACTCTTTGAGGACACGTGGGTGTAAGCTGTCTGGTTCAGGTGCTTAACCTCTTGCCGTCCGCCCGTAGTAGAAAAACGGACGGACGGCACTGATGCATTGGCGGGTTGCCGTCAAACAGTTTCTGGCCCATATCAGTTTGGTTTTGAATTCTTCGATCCTGATTTCCTTTTTCCTGATTTGTTATAATTTTTGTAACTCTCAAATGAAGAAAGTGCTCCTTCATTTCTATATTTTGTAAATGCCCTTTTTTCTTATTTTTTTATGCTTTTTAACATTGGATGTAAGCTACATTGGTTTAACTTTTAGCCTTTAGAAAATGTTTTTTCCAATGGGAATATATTTTGCAGTGTGTTTACATACATTCAATTTGGAAATTACTATAGCCACAAATGCATGGAATTTGCACCTAAAATCGCGCTCAGACTATTTTGTGGCAGGCGCGGTCTCGTACCGTGCGGACACCACAATAGTCTGAACAATGCATTGTTTATTATGTTTAGAGCGGTTCTGCTCACCGCTCATGTGTGAATGGACTAAGGGCTGGTAAGCTTCAATATATTGCATTCTATTTCCACTTTAGGCCAATGTCTTTAAACATTCTAATAATAAGATTTCATATATAATAATATATATGTGTGTATCTATCTATCTATCTATCTATCTATCTATCTATCTATCTATCTATCTATCTATCTATCTATCTATAGATATATATAGATAGATATATATAGATATATATATCTATCTATATATATCTATCTATATATATCTATATATCGATCCTTGAGAAGCCAATTTGATTCTAAAGGGTTAAACCATCAATCTGAATGAGGATCTCCTCTGATCTAAACTCTCTCTGTCCCTTATCACTGCTG
>NW_017307361.1:540744-560799 GCF_000935625.1 Nanorana parkeri
ATATATGTATTTATATATTTATATATAGTACAATATAATGTTTAAGGCATTCCCAGAGATTCCAACCCACTTGCAACTGTGACCCTCACCTTTCCCTCACCAATGTTAACAGAAGGTTGTGGAACTGTATTTGCAAATGATGAACTAATATTTTTGGTTTGGGCATAATGAGGAGTGTTGGGGAAGTCAGTGTGATTCAGTCTGCTTTCTCTAGCACTTGGCTAGAGAATGAGAAATGTGTGGGTTGCAAGGCTACAGTGACACGGCCTGCAGCAGGCTGCTGAGAGAGACATCTTTCCAACAAGCTATCTTTGCATGCTGTAGGAGTTGGGTCCTATTTTTCCCTTTAGGCTGCCAATAAATGTTCCACCGAGAGCTATTTCTATCCTTTGGGAGGGGAGGGTTGTGCAGACAGTTTGCGCAAAATATGTAGACTTTATTAATCAAACATATTTACATAAATATGCCTATACAAGCATATATATCCATGTGTTGCTTTGCTGTATGTGGATGGTCATGTGCTGTCATCAACTGCTAATTATTGTCTTCAGCCATCCCAACAACACCCTAATGACAATGCATAGCAATGACTCCCGTGCCCTGCGGAAGACTCACTGCATCAATGGCTTCTGTTATGACAAATTAGGTAGCTAGATGTTGAATAAATGCAGGTAATCAGTGAAGTCTGTATCAATTTTAACTCTTTTCTGTCATTTTCAAAGGCTACTAAGAATCCCTTTACCTAGGGTTAGAAAAAAGGTTGAGAGTGATCTGTCACTTCCTAAAACAAAATCCAAAGAATCATGCCAACAAAGGAAGACTGAATATTTGCCATTCTTGCCACCTGCAAAGTCTTCAGCATTTGACACTTCCTGGAGTGTCAAATAAATGTGTCCTCCCCTGTTCTCTGTGGCTCCTCACACCAGCTGCTATGTCACTTTAGGATACAGTAGTTCACAGCGGAGCTGAAGGATCCAGCTGAAGCTTCGACTGATCCTTCGGCTCTCTTCGGCTGCCGGAGCCCTTCGGTTCAGTTGAACTGAAGGGCTGCTGTACAGGCTATTCACTATAGCCTGTACAGCAGCCGAAGGTGGCCGAGCAGCTCAGCCGAGCTGAAGACATATGTTTCGGCTCGACTGTGCTAAAGTGTCAGCCGAAGCAGGGCGAGCGGCCTGCCGAAAGCCGGCCTTTCCCCTCGCAAATGACAGCTGGGCAGAGCCTTTGTCAGCTTTGTGAATAACCCCGTTTGACTTTTTTCAAATAAAATACTTTTCCATCTTTTGCATCTCAGTACTGCTAACCTATGCAGTGATTTCCTGTCTATATGCACTACACCAATGGCTGCATGGCATTTCTCGGGGGGGGGGGGGTTCTTTATGGGGTTTATAAGGGCCTTCCCGTGTTAGTGTTGAAAAAGGGGGGGTTCTTAATGGTGTTAATAGTGGTCCTGCCTGTGTAATGTGTGTTGAAATGGCCACTTGTAGTCTTTGCTGGAAGCCAATTTGACAAGATGAATATACAGAAGCACAGTTGGAAGATATAACAAATAATTGTCCCATAACAGGACATGCCTGTACAAGGACCTAAATTGTAGGATCACCAGGTATTTTTTTAATGAAAGATATAGATTTAAAAATACTGAAAATTACTTTTGGCATTCAATTAACATTTTAAAGCTAATATAAGATTTTAGCCATTCGGTTTACATATAATTTAAAATTAGGACTAGAGTTCAGATTAGAGTTAGGGCTAGGGTTATGGGTTAGGGCAGCATCCATCTCTACATCTGTCTAAGATCATTTGCTGTAGAAAAGGAAACATTTCCTTCACTTTAGTCAAATTGAAGCCGTTTGTCCAATTTAAAGGAGAATTGCAGCTCAAATCATGATGCATTCAAACAAAAGTGCCAGAACCACCGTATTGTAACATGTACATTGTCTATTAAATGAAGCTGCAAGATCATAAAAGATAGATTACACAGCAGATCACATTTATATTGCTATCTGCAGCTTTGGATCTGTTAAGGTCATTACCTTTTCTGTCCAGCAATAAATTACAGTTAAAATCTATTTAAAAATCCAAGCATTATCAAATCAAATTTTCTATTGTAAATATATGGAAAGACAAACATTTCCACCTATATACAAAAATATTTAAAATGCATAACATATTCTAAAAACTTTTTAAAATAAATTAATCCAAATATGTGATCTCGGTCATATAATCTTAAAGTACTTAAATATCTTGAAGTGATGCTAAAAAGGAGAATTATGAGGAGAGGGCAATACACTCATCCCTATAATTAGAGCCGATGGGTGACACTGAAGCTGTTACCCATTGGCTCTATTGATCAAGCCTTGAGCGATCACATACTGATGATCGCTTATTTCCCGATCAACTCCCTGCAGAGAGCGGTGGCTATCAGTCCCCCCTCCCCTCTCTGTTCTTCCAGCACTGACTGAAGGGACTGATGGGGAAGGGGGCGGATACAGCGGTTTCTGCCTATAGAGAGGCAGAACCAGCTGTCAATCAGGTAGCGGGGTGGATCCTGACAGTATTGTCAGGATCCATCCCGACTGCAGCATGACAATGCACTGTCAGCATATAGCGGGCAATAGCAAGCTATATGTTGAGTTTTGGGTCACAGGAGGACATTACTATATGTCCTCCTGTGACCCTAGTGAGAACTATGACCAAAAAAGGTTGGGCCATAGTTCTCTTTTAAATCTTATAAATGCATTCAAGTATCCTAACTATTAACATGTGATGGACTATAATCTAAATACAAATGAGTAAAGTAAATGTAAAGATTGTAGTCCATCACGAAGCGAGCTTAGAGTAGTGACTACTTTATAACACACAGGGACCATGGGGAACAAAAGTAGCCACCCTCCAAAAGGAAAGACTGTGTCAGCACTAATTTAGAGATGATTTGAAGATCTACAGCCGAGTGATACATAAATAAGATATGTTTTTGAAAATTTCAAAACCGAAATGTCAGGCCGAAACCGAAAATGTTTTTCAAAGTTTTTTTTAACATTTTATTTGTATTTATTTTTAAGTACATTTATAACGGGGAAGGAAGGTTAATGAAGTTTGGCAAAAAAGGTTGTTTTGTGATGGAGGGTCCCCTGCTTATATATATATAAACGAAAGATACAATATTCCCCAATAGGGAAATCCCACCATTCCTTTAAAGTATACAGCAAATATTTATAAAAATATATTTATTTTGGGAATATTTAAAAGACATACATATCAAAAAATATCAAAAATTCTGTATCAAAACACAAAGAAACATGTATATGACTGCATTCAGCTAGTGGTTTAAGGCAGTACTAGTGGTAACCAAAAAAGTAGGGCACACCCTGAAAAGAGCCTCAATATTCTCATATATGATACCTGGTATCAAAGAATTTTCTTTGTATCCAGAATTTCCAAAAACTCGGGAAGTAGTATTCGTTTTTGGATGTTGAATGTTTCACACGTCTTATGTGATACTCCAACACCTGTACGCTAACAGCTTGTCTCATTAAAAAATGAATAGCCTTTAAAGAAATAACACTTATTCGGTATTTTTCACTATGACTCAAAGCGCTAGATATATTTCCGCTCAAAAGAATGCGCCCAGTGGAGACACACACAGGAACGCAAGGTTTTCATGTGTTTTCATTTGTTTCTAATTAAAGAGATTACTCGGAACACTTAAATGAGAGAACCAAAACCCCTGCTAAACAACGCCCTTCTGATGAAGCCCCGGTGGGTGGATGAAACGCGTCATAGGCGTTAGCAAGGGTTTTCTCATGTGATTGCTTCGGCTGAGGCCGCCCTGCTTTTTTGCTCAAAAAAACATTTGAAAGTCATTTTTATCTGGTATATTCTATCTACAAGAATACATCCAAAATCCCAAGTTGGAGAGAAAGGAGAGAAAAGAGATTCAGTGTAACTGAATGCAAATACTACTTTGGATACAAACAAGTTTGTGCCCCCCATTTTCTTCCCCTCGTTTGCCTTTGTTACTTCCAGCAAAGATATAACCACCAACACGAATCCAAGCAGGTGTTCAGTAAAGGCGCATAGCTACATCGAGCTGAATAGCCGAGATAAAGTTATCTCCTGAACACGCTACATCTACCACTAAGCTTTTTCGTTATATCTGACGGCAATATTATCTCTGATTTTCGGATTTCCATTCAGTAAAAGAAACAACAAAAAATCATCTAGGAGGACACTAAACTACTCCATACTGATCGAGCAGATACTTCCTTCTCCGTTTTTGTCATCTTGGAAACCATTTCCACTGAAATATAGCAGGAGTTCAGTTAAGGCATCTATACAAAAAGCCGAGATAAAGCTATATCTCCTGAACCACCTGTTTTCATAACTGGATTCTTCCACAACAGCGGTAATGCGATTTAACTCTTCAAATCTTAATTCCGGAACGAGGAAACACATCACTGTGAGTTGAACCCACATTTTTCCATTATACTTTGATGTTGACTGTTTCTTTTTTCTCCCCTTTTTCCATACACATCTACAGCTCGCGGTTTACTGAGCCTAGGGTGACAGGAGGACGCTAGTTTGTGCCCTCCCGTTACCCTAAGGAGAACTATGGGGAAAAGACTTAACCCCATAGTTCTCCTTTAAGTTTAGATCCTACTTAGAAACAATAGGCAAAACAAAATTAATCGAATTATATCATATTCTGAATTACAGGTCTATAAAGGTTCACAGCCCAGTCACACCTGGTTTATTTGCTGGTTAGGAACTTTAAAAGTCGGAAGATGCAGATCTCCGAGGGACCATAGTCTATAGCAAAATGGCTCATTGTACAACACAAGTTATTGCTATTACTGCTTCATGTTCTGTCCCTGTGACGCAAAAGAAGCCAGAAACAAAGGCAGCTGAAGGACTTTTTTTTTTTATTAAGCTTAGGTTGACCCCCAACCCTATCTTTTGAGCTCCCCATTTGTCGTGGGGCCATTGATTATATTCAAGGACCAAAAGAGAGGCTTATAATGAGAAAGGGAAAGATATTTTATGTGAAAAAAAATGGCAATTGCATTTTTTACAAGGACAAACATGAAGGTTTGAATGCAATTTCAGCCTCCTATATATCTGAATCTACTGATTATTTTGACATATGGTCTTCACTGAATGGCACCTATGCTTGTATGTATTTTCATCATGTGATCAGTTTGACTTGCCCTACTTTGTGATATGTTTTCAATTAATTGCTTATGGTAGGTATATGGAATGTCTATCATAAATCGATTCACAGAGCTACTGTGTGTATATATCATTGATGGCCAACCTGAGAACATCTTTAGACTATAAATATAGAAGATTAGGCTGACGTCTCTTTTTGGTTTAAAGGTAGTGTAGCCTAATATTTGTTTTGGAGATATATAATTTTTTTTGGGAGAACTTTTTTTAACTTTGTTTCCTTGTTTCCATTCTTTGTTTCTTCTCTTTTCTACAACTTTCTGTCTCCATGCACTTGCTGTAGTAGTGGTTGCATGTCACCGATCAGAGACAAACTTCCTGATGGTAATAAAGGTGAACTATGCCTGTGCAATGAGCATAGCCATGGCCAATAATAATAATCTACACTGGAAGTACGTGTGATAGGATAACAACATAGGAGAGCAATTGGAGGACAGGGACAAAGCTTTGTCACCCTATAACATGAAGTGCCCAAACAAGGACCTTCATGGCAGGATCACCAGGTATTATTTTAATTAAAAGCTGCAGATTTAAAAATATTTATTCTGCCTTTTCAAATTACATTAAACTGTTAGAGATTGTGTGAGGTTTGAGTGATTGGGTATACAGTAGATCTACTTTAATTAGTGTAACTAGCACTGTCTACTGTCAAACATGTCAAGGTTTTACTTTTTGCAAAACTGCTGCATTGAAGACTATATATTAGACTATATATTAATATTCTATATTAATATTCTACCAAAGGGTTTGACCATCATGTTTTTCGATTGTACTGGCAAGTCTTATGAATTGCCAAAGCATATTTGGTGAAAGGGGTGCTGGCCCCAACAGTAGCAACCTTTCCTATAGTTTGTGACTGGTTTACTTTAAAATTAAACTCCAGGCAAATGTAAAAGACACTGCTCTTTATTAAATAATACATGAATAAATATAGTTTGCACAGCAGAGCTCAGACGTGGGAAGGGAGGAGCAGCACAAGGAGCCAATCAGTTGTGCTGTAGCGAAAGGAGCACACCTATAGGAGCAGAGAGCTGAGGGGAAAAGAGATGAGCTAATCAGTCCACTGCTTCTACTTTCACTGTCCAGTCACTGGTGGGGAGGGGGGACCAGTAAATGCTACTGAATTGCAACAGAGAAATTTCAGGACCCCTACCCTGGAGAAGGGACAGAAATATAAATCATAATACTGGATGGATAGAAATACATATCCTTTGAGAGGTAAAACGGATCATTTATATGTATTTCATCTGTGTAATTAGATGTTGGCTCAAAGTTCAGCTCTAAAAGTATCTGTTTTACCATATCTCAAAGACAATGTTTTCAGTAAGCACTTATCCTACCTAAACACAGCTACTTTTCAGGACAAGATTTATGCTGTAAATAAGTTCTTCCTTAGATGGTGGTAATTTAGAAAACATATTTACTACCATGATTTGATTTTATTTGCTGTGCTGCACCTGCTGACTCATCAAGCCAAGGGCATAATCAAATTGCAATTAGCAAGTCATTATCTATTAAAGTGTGTTTACTCTGCTTAATATTGTTATTAGTTAAATGTAAAGTTATAGACCAGAGGGCAGGAATCTTTAAGCTACATATGAAAAGAGGAAATAAAATTAAGTCGAAAATTGGAACAAAAGGTCAAAAGGGTCCTCGTTAGCCATGGAAGGTAGCTAATAGAGACACATAAAAAAGCATAGGAGAACTTGCGAGAAGGTCAGGAAAATATGTTGACATGAAGACAGAACAACCCCATGGCATATTAGGCTTGCCTGCCAACTCTATCAAACAATATGTTCGCTTGGAGTTGTGCCACTCATATGTCTGCCTGAGTGCGTCTGTGCTTCTAAAATAGATCGTTTAAGACTTTTTCTCTTGCTGGTCTTGACTAAAACTCATCTGTCATCAAGGGTATTTGTGGTGTGATCCATTAGAGTGAAGGGACAGGCAACCTGCTACGGAGAGGAAGTGCCTCCAGGCCCTGCTATTTTATAAGCTAGCTTTCTCTGAACTCCCTGTCTGGCAAGGGAATTACTAGAAAAATCATAAGAGGAATCCTGTGGCCCTCCGAGCTCCATCATAAAAGCAATTTCACTGCAAAGAACCTTTCTATTTTTGGATTAGCACTAACTAAAGACAAGCAAGCTGATTTGTGGATATTGGGATTGCACCTGGATCACCCTGATATGCCTTATGCAGATATTTTACCCATTTGTCAGTTGCTAACAAAATGCTTGTGCCATTTAGTTCCTAATGACGTATAGCAGAACCCCCATGTCCTTCCATTCTCCTTTATGCCAAACTGCGATTTCCTGCAGCTAGTTACGCAGGGTCATCCTCAAAGGCATATCAAACCATTACAGGGTCATTATTGTTTACTAACAATAGAGAGGCAGATTTAAACAGTGAAACTGGAAGTTACAGGGACAGAGTAAGAAGGTACTGGGCATGTTTCTTGCCAATTTTTAGCTTGTTTGTTTTTGCAGTTGCTGCAGGATTATTAATCTGTCAATGTGATATTGAACCAAGGTACCACCCAGTGTTCCTTCTACTTATCTCTTCCAGGCAATCTTCCTCTGAGTTCTAGTTATCATCTCTTCCAGGCAGTCTTCGTATAAGTACTAGTTAATCTTCCCTTCAGTCTCCAAGTAGTCCCTAGAGCTGCCATGGGACACTAACCAAATCTCCCAGACTCAGAGCAGTCACTTTCCTGGAAATGCTGCTCTGTCCTTTCCCTCTTCCTTATCTTCCTCACACCACATATCCGCCATTTCTTTTGACTCCTGATGCTGCCCTTTCCACCTGCTCCGCAAGGGCACAGTGCATTTTTTCATTGGTCTGCTAATACATCCTTTTTTTTGTGTCCTGTCGTGCATGACAGTAACAGGTGTCCAGACCCAGGGCAATTATCATTCACAGGAGGCCATCCCTAATGAGCGTTGGGATGCTGGCAGTGAGGAGGAAGACATTTTTTTAGGGAGGCTGCAAGGGTTACACTTCACCCCTTCCCAATAAAATGGAAGGGATCTGGGGGATCTACTGCTATTATCCCAGAGTGAGCCCCAAATGACCACTCTGTAGAAAAAACCTATGGGCATAGGCTTGCTGCCCTTTCACAACGGAGCTTTGACTTCAACACTCGTTGCTAAAACAGGCAAAGCTGCCCAGTTGTGTGCTTCAAAGCACCACAACTGGGCAGCTGCCATATTCACCATTACATTTATGAAATCCCCTTTATTAAAAAAAAACAAGGTCAGGCAGGCCCACAGTGAGAGGCAGAAGTTTTATGTTTTATTTTTAAGCATATGGTATTTACAGGTTTAATTTTTCATGTCTCTTTTTAAAAAATGTTTCATTATAAGTACATTCTCTGCTCTGTTGAGGCAAATATGGGCAGGGACAGCAGTGCAACATTGGTACTACCTTTAGAAATCCCCAGGCCTAAACACCACCTTGTCCCTATGCAAATATAAAAAAATGGGTTCCTTGCAAGATAAGGATATAAGATATAAGATAAGACTTGTCTTGCAGAGTTGATGGCTACAATGCGTTCTATTGGTGTTATCGCTACATGGCTCTCTGATGTAAAACAGCTTTTCAATGTACCATTTTCAAAGGGTATTGAACAGGAAATACAAATTAACACATACAGTACAGCAGAGTTGTAAAGCAGATCAATGAGTTTCATCTTATTGAAGTCTTCAATTCAAAGTATTTATCCAGTGTTGCATTAAAAAGAATGCAGTTGTACAGTTAATCAATACAAATCCATATGTGAATGATTTAATGGCAGCCAGTCATGAGGACAAATAAAGGACTGAAAGGTCAGCTGATGTGGAAACTGCTAGTAAGCAGCAACATGGAAGAGTAAGATGAGTAAGTGAAACTGTGCATAGTCTTTTGCCTTGCAGCAAAGAAAAAAAAATGAAGTAAATTGGATCAATAAGGCCGTTTAGAATTTAAGAGATGACCAGTCATGGAAAATGGATAGTGGACCCTCTGTGTATCTGCACAGTGGATAGGGTGTAAGCACTTAAAATGGCTGAGCCACAGAGTCTAAGCACACACGCACCATATCTTCAGCAGGGCACCCTGCAAGAAATTATGAATTTTACTGGTGGGTGTACCAGGTTGCAGCCCTCAGAAACACCTAGGCAGATGGCAGCTGAGAATGGACAAAACCAGAATATGGTACAAAGTCAACAGGCAATATCAGGAGTAGGGACAGATAGAAGGTCAGGGTGGGCAGCAAACAAGCATAGCCAGATAAAAACTGAAGGTGGTAAACAGAGAAACAGAAAAGCTGTGCTAGGAAATTGTGGTCAGGGCAGCCATCAGGGGGTATGGCCGATACTCATGTAAGGGGCCCGGGCAGCCTGGGGGGCCCGCCAGGCTCCCTTACATGACTATCGGCCGACGGTGAAGGGCAAGAAGGTGGAGGCCTGGCCCTAGCAGCGCAGGGCCCCAGCATTGCCGCTGCAGCGGCTTTGAGACAAGCTAGGGCCCCATCAGCGACGATGCTCGTCTGATGTTGGACTGGCCGGAAGTGACGTCACGTTAGTGACGTGACGTCACTTCTGGCCTGGTCCGGCGGCAGAGGAGGCCATGTGTGCAGGTAAGAGGAGTTAGGAAGGAAGGAAGGAAAGGAGGGAGGGGAGGGATACAGCCCTGACCAGCCCACCTGAGACCCCTTCAGAGCCCACCATACACAGTCTCAGATGGGCTGTGCAGCATCTACGGTGGGCTCTGCAGGGTCACTCTCAGGTGGGTCCTGTGTCCAGCACGCCACTAAGCCCTGCGTCCAGCACGTCACTAAGCCCTGCGTCCAGCACGTCACTAAGCCCTGCGTCCAGCGCGTCACTGAGCCCTGCGTCCATCCCACGGGGGCCCCCAAAATTTCTGATGGCTGCCCTGATTGTGGTCCTCCATTGACAGTGGCGTGCCACAGGATTCTGTCTTGGGGTCATTGCTGCTTAACCTGTTTACCAATGATATTGGGAATGCTATTAAATTTGTAGGGTAGTAAACTCGACAGAAGACATAGAAATATTACAGGAAGATTTGGATAAAATAGGGGGGTGGGCATCTACATGGCAGATGAGGTTTACTATTGAGAAGTGTAAGGTTATGCATTTTGAAGTTAAAAATACGAGTTTGGGCATTCCACTGGAGGAATCAGAGGTGGAAAGAGATTTGAGAGTCCTAGTGGACTGTCTCCTTAGTAACAGCATGCAAAGCCAGGCAGCAGCAAATAAAGCGAGCAGGGTACTGTCATGTATAAAAAAGGGAATGTACTATAAAGAGACAAATCCATAATTCTCCCCCTGTACAAAACACTGGTCCGGCTACATCTTGAGTGTGCGGTTTAGTTTTGGTCACCGATCCATAGAAGGGATGTCCTTGAGATAGTCCAGGGAAGGGCGACAATCTAAAATATGAGGAAAGACTGCAAGCGTTAAACTTGTTCATTCTTGAAAAGAGGAGACTGAGGGGGGACATATTATCCACCTCCCGTCCGCCGAACGTACAGAAACGTCTTTCGTGCCCGCACCCGCTCGCATGTTCCCCAATCGTGCGCACGAGCGGGAAACCGCCAGAATTTTAAACAGCCAGTGATGGCCGTTTACATACAAGCGGTCGGGCGTCTGCAAAGACGCCCGATCGCTTGTATGCTGCATGTCTCTGTGCGCCCCCCTTACCTCTCCTCGTGGTCTCCATCCCCGCCACCGCTGTCGCCACTGATTCTTATCCCCCTATGTGATAACAATAAAGTTAAGTGTAGAAAAAAAAATGGTCACAAAATAAATAAAATTTACACACACAAAAAAAAACCTCCATGTTTGGTGGTAAACGCAGGTCAGCATAGGCACCCTGACTGGTCTGCGGCTCTGCCGCCCCATACACAACGAAGTGCTATGTACTGTGTTCAGACACCTTTCTATAGGAACAGCATTACCTTTTTCAGCAATTTGAGCCTCTATTGGATCAGACTACACGGGCCAGCCTTCACTCCTCAAGTGCATCAGTGACTCTTGGCCACCCATGACCCTGACACCGGTTCATCAGTTTTCCTTCCTCGGACCACTGTTGGTAGGTCCTGAGTCTGACCAATGCAGACCGGGAACATCTCACATGAGCTGTAGTTTTGGAGTTGCCTTGATCCAGTCATCTAGCCATCCTAATTTGACCCTTATCAAAATCACTCAGATCCTTACGCTTGCCCATTTTGTTTTTGCTTACAACAAATAAACTTCAGGTACAAAATGTTCACTTGCTGCCTAATATATCTCACCCACTTCCAGGTGGCATTGTAACGAGATAATCATTGTTATTCACTTCACCCCTCAGTGGTCATAATGTTATGGCTGATCGGTGTATATAGCCCATATAGGAAAAGATGTAAAGTGATATGTTTAAAATAGTAAGTTTTCCACAGTTCCATATTCTCCAGGTTATTGCATTAGTTCTGCTATCTGTATGCTATGACTGTAGAGTGAGTCTATTAACTACAATTCCAAGCATGCTTTGCCAGTCAATCCAGCATTTACCACCACACACTTAAAAACACAATGAATAGCTGGAAGAGGATGTTCTTCTACCAAAAACTGTGTAGTCTTTGACCAAAATACCACTTTAAAAACAGCTTTGTGCAATTTCCTGGAGAAATGTGCCGGTGTATCCTATAATAACAGTAAGAAAGGAAATGTGATAATATGCATATAAATTATGTATTGCTGAGTCAAGCATCAGGCTTGGTATTCAAAGAGCTAATGAAACTTTAGACAAGTCTTCTATCACTGTGACTGTTTCAGCTCATTGATTTCCAGAAGCCAATTAATGTGATTACATTTCCTATTCACATTTGTTGTTTTTTTTCATTACAAATATTTTGGGTGTAACTGTTGTGCTTTAAAGGGAACCTGTCATGATGGTTGTTATATGTAATGGCTGGAAATTCCATTCAACACTGCTGGCTACTCTGCATTGACTCCTTTCAAGTGATGCTTGTTCTGGAGTAGGGCACACTGTGCAGCCTCCAGGAATTGGGCAGTGGAAGCATTCAAGGCTGTATGGGAGACTTAACCGATTTAGGTAACAGCCCTACTGAAACTATTGAGTTGTGGATTAAAGCTGAACATGTTCCTCTCTTGTACTTAAATCGCTTACTCTGATTTCACTGCACACTGGGAGCTGTGTGAATTGGAAGCCTCAGCAAGTCATATAGAGCCTGCCTCCTTTCCTGGCTGGAGGACATGCAGCATCATTTAGCTTCTTCCTCCCTAGCCTAGGCACATTTAAAACAACAAACTCCATCCAGGTCAGTCCCACCGGCCTATCATAGCTCTATTACATTGGCAGCCGAGGAACTCACCCAATCCCCTGTGTGCAAGTTGGATGTCGTTGGAAATCTCTGAAAGCTGGAAAGATTCAGGGAATCATAACCACTGTGGACAGTGTAATCAGGTGAACTGCTTCTCGATAGACTGCCTTATCCCCACACAATGTGGCGTGGGCTGTCCATCATGTGTTTTGTGGCTCCGCAACAGAATCGGAACGGGTAACCAACAAGAGGCAAAGACGTTGCAATTGCTTGGATCTCAACTGCGGAAGGTATGCACTAGGTGACGTATGAGGAGACAGCTTATCAGGCTTGAATCTCAGGCGTCACTCCCAGTCTTTAGTGGGGAGTTTGAGATTCTTGCATCACAGCCGTATAATCAAATAAAAGGAGAGCGGGATAGGCTATTAATTCATAGCTTAAAGTCTTAAAGTATCAACTGAAAACTTGGATAAGTATTGGCAACAAGGAACGGTGGGCCACTTATACACAGGTATTGCTGCAGGAAGAACCCCAACACACAAATGATAGTACTCCTTGAGACAGTCTATACCACTTTAAGAGGTTGTATTTCAGAATGTCAAAGTTTAGGGCTCCAACAGGAGTAGTACTTGCGATTTGGTTCTGGCAGTGGTTGCAGTGATTCCTAAGGCTGGATAAGGAGTGATCCGACACCGGCAGTCCTGGGGAGATGGATCCTTGGCTCAGGGAACAACAGGCGCTTCTGAACCCAACACGTTGCCTCAGCTGAGCCTTTAAATACCCCCAGGAAGCGGGGGGAGCCGCCGGCTGGAACGAACGACTTCCGTGTTCCACCGTGGAACGCAGGCTGCTCGCCTCGCAATCAGGTAGTCGAGTGGCTTCCGCGTTCCAGAATGTCGGAAGGGAACAACTCTCCTCCCTGCAGGGGGAGAGACCGGAGTGACACGTCCCTGCCGGGACTCGTTACAGAGGTCTGCCCGCTTATCCCCAGAGGGCTACAGTACAGGGTGTGGAAAAGGGACCACCCAGTGTGCATAGCCAGGGCTTAGTGACGTGCTGGATGCAGGGCTTAGTGACGTGCTGGACACAGGGCTTAGTGACGCGCTGGACACAGGGCCCACCTGAGAGTGACCCTGCAGAGCCCACCATAGATGCTGCACAGCCCATCTGAGACTGTCTATGGTGGGCTCTGAAGGGGTCTCAGGTGGGCTGGTCAGGGCTGCATCCCTCCCCTCTCTCCTTTACTTCCTTCCTTCCTAGCTCCTCTTACCTGCACACATGGCCTTGTCTGCCGCCGGACTGGACAGAAGTGACGTCACGTCACTAACGTGACGTCACTTCCGGCCAGTCCGACATCAGATGAGAAGCGTCACTGATGGGGCCCTAGCTTGTCTCAAAGCCGCTGGAGCGGCAATGCTGGGGCCCTGTGCTGCTAGGGCCAGGCCTCCGCCGCCTCGCCCTTCACCGTTGGCCGATAGTCATGTAAGGGACCCAGGTGGGCCCCCTGGCTGCCCAGGCCCCTTACATGAGTATCGGCCGTACTCCCCTGATGGCTGCCCTGTGTATAGCTTACATATAATCATGCATCATGATCAACAAATATCTGCATAAAAATACACATATACAGACCTTAATCCGAGATATGAAAAAAATCTCATCTATATCAAACACTTACACCAAAAAACTTAAACTTCACCTCATGACCTGCTGCCTGGCTTCCTGATTGGTCAGGAAGCCAGGCTGCCTCGGGAAGTGAAGCCGGTGTTCTTCCAATAGAACATCAGCTTCCCAGACAAACACGAAACCGGGTGGCAGGTCGTGATCAAGGCAATCAGGGCACCGGTATCGGTGAGTACTGAAAACAAATATCTGTACTTGATATACGAAAAACTGGCATTGCTACTTTAATCCATGACATATCAAAGGTATGCTGATATACATAAGACAATTGCTTTTATTTTCATATTTTTTCGCTCCATGGCTATGAGCACCAACAATCATCCCACGTTCAAAGGCTGTTAAATCGCGTTGTTTACCCATATCTTCAGAAAAAAAATCACTTCTAATGTCGTGGTAAACAACCTGCTTCCCTATTTATAATGGTCTGGCCTTTCTAGCAACTTCAGGCGAAATTATAGCTAATTATAGCTAATTTGCCTACAAATGTCTGACGCTGGCGGCTGCTGGCGGCGCTTGCGGTTGGTTCACTGGCGCATCTGCTTACTGGGCCTCGACATTTCGTCCACAGGTCATCGGGCAGTACTCGGCGCATCAGCGTGCACAACTTGCAGGGGCATCTACAACGGCACGGTAGGAGCACTGTGGGGGCTGATATATCGGCATAGGTGGGAGCTGTGCTGGCAGTGGGTTGGGGGGGAGGGCAGAACACAGTGGTGGGCCGCAGTGGGGTCACAAGCTATCCTTAAAGGGTTACAGAAAGCTGGGAGACAGGCGAATCACACCCGCTTGCCCATAAAAGGTCACTTGTTCCGGGCAATGCCGGGCATGTTGGATAACTCACCTTTTGGTATTCTGCTGAGCCTAGTATTAAAAGCTGCAATTTATCTAGCTTTTTACGGGTTTCTGCGACCGGGAGAATTCACTTGCTCCTGTGCCAGTGCCGCAGGGATATGCAAAGAGCAGTTGGTCAGGTTCCCAGGTCATTACGTATTGACGTTGGCAAGGAGCAAAACGAATCAGATAGGTGCACCTACCGAGATAAAGTTGTTCCCTTCCAACAATCTTTGGTGCCCTGTGACAGTGTTGGACAGTCTTATGTCCAGTTTATCCCAGAAGAAGGCGGGCAGTCCTTTGTTGCCTTTTCCCAGTCCTCCGCTGTCCGCAAGTCAGTTCATTATTCACGTTAGGTTGCTACTTAGCCAGGTAGGGGTTAATCCCAAGCGGTACTCCGGTCATTCCTTCCGCATAGGGGCAGCGTAAGCTGCGTCACGTCAGGGAGTCCCAGCGCACATAATCAAGCATTTAGGACGTTGGAATTCTTCGTGCTTTAACAGGTACATACCAGACCCATAGGTAGAATTGGCTGACGCTTTTACCAAGTTGGCCGCTTAATGTAGTTAGGGGTAATATTCATATAAAAATAGTTTTTTGCCCCCTTATTGGCATTACTGTCCGCCCGGACAATCAGTCTGCTTGGGACGGGAGGTCTTCTGAGCAACCCTCCCACCCATTCCCTCTTCAGTCAGGAGTTTACCTTATTTTTCTCTTCACACTATCAGAGTATGCCCCCTTATTGGCATTACTGTCCGCCCGGACCATGGCACACTTCAGGTCCATCATCCATAATCATATGTCATGTGAAGTGGACTCCTTACACAAATATATATATATGCGTGTATATGTGTTAGGTCACCTTAGGGCCCCTTCACACCAAGTAAGCACATACATTTTCATGCCGTGACACATATTGCACTAAGGTGGTCCATTCATTTTGAATATTGAAGCTGTAACCCAGATTATCGAATCTGCTTTTTTTAACATTTGCTGCATGCAAATGGCTATCGAGTTCCCAATAGTTGCAATGGATAATCACCCATCTTTGGTCTTTGCATCATGTCATTAAGTAAAGCTTTCAAATCTGTTACAAAGCAGCTGAGAGACCAATATAAGTATTAACAGACCTCACAAACCTTGTATGCAATATAATGAACATTTTAGTGACCATAATTATGGAATATTATTAACGGAATGTCTTTCAAACCTATTGTAGAAATTTGGCTTGTTTTCTTTTATACTCTGGAATTTTTCCTTTGCTGTTTTACTCAAAATCAAATACTTGAACTATGATTAACTTTAAAAACTGGACACCATAATAGCCGAGGATGCTGGGAGTTTCATCGGTATCTGTTTTAAATATATTACAATACACTGGGATACAGTAGTGATTGAGTCCAGATGGGTTATCATCAAAAAGTTCTAAACATTTCACATGTGAACTTACATTAGCATTTGCTGGATTTTATGATCAGAGAATGATGACAGGAGTATTTCCAGATGATTTTGGAATTCTGAAGTGTAACTACACTTTTGCTGGAAAAAAACAATTCTCTCCTGGTAAGTTATTTACATGCAAAGCATTTAGCAAACTTCATTGCAAAGTCCTGTCTTCAGCCATTTGCACTGAAACAAACGCATGGTCTCCATTCACTTCCTACTTGAGTTCTGAGTGGGCGGTCTTCCTTCAATAGTCATATGATCACTCCCAGTGTTGTAATAAGGCTAACATTGAAACGGCAACAGCAGTAAGCAAAGTAAATAAGCAGAACAAATATTTAGTGGGGGATTATATATACAAAAACGGGAACGGAGGACACACCATAGCCGTGTTTTAAATTATTTGCCAAAATTATTTGCCAAAATTATGGAATAGTTGGCATGTAGAAATAAAAATAGTTGGCTGTAGATTGAACTGGAAAGTACCTACACAGCTTTCAATAAAAAAAATATTTAGTGATGCATAAATGACCTACATAGACTTCAGTTATAAGGGGCAATGGTAAATGGCCAGAATAAAGGGGTCTCTCACTTTAACTATTAGGAGAGGCAGAAAGGATTTTGACGTTTTTGTTTTGAATGCCGAAAAATCTATTTTATTCATATTTTGTAAGTATTGTAAGTATATATCTTTAAACTGCTGTTTTAGATCTGTTCTAATGAAAACTATGAGAGAGAGAGAGAGAGAGAGAGAGAGAGAGAGAGATACACTACTAGTCAAAAGTTTTAGAACTCCCCCATTTTTACAGTTTGTATTGAAATGTTAGCAGTTCAAGTCCTGTGAATAATCTGAAATGGTACAAAGGTAAGCTTTAAACTGCCAGAGGTAAAAAAAAAAAAAAAAATTTAGGTTACCAATAACTGAAAAATCAGAGTTATACAAAAGGGCCTTTTTCAGAGAAGAAGTAATTGATTAACAACTTACAATTGCTCTGCAGCAATGTAAGTTAATTAGGCCTTGAAAGTTTAGGCTAATAATTTCTACAGGTATCCCAACTTTTTACATGTTGCTCACAAGCCATCTGTCTGTATAAAAGCAGTGTTGGAACAGACTGTGTTAAGCAATATTAGATAGATAGATAGATAGATAGATAGATAGATAGATAGATAGATAGATAGATAGATAGATAGATAGATAGATAGATAGATAGATAGAAAATTGTTTTTGTTTTGTTTTTTCCTTCATTTTTGTCTAGTTCATGAGAGCGCTATGAGTTATTTAAAGTGAAAAGCATTAGAACACTAGGAGTTGTTAAAGTGATAACACGACAGAAGCTGCCTACCTTCAGGATAGCTTCAACTGAGACTAAGATGAAATGGCCATTGAGGAATGAGTCACTCCATTTAACTCTTCCACTTGTATGTAAATTTCAGCCTAAGCTATTCTGCTCTATAAACAGATGAGCAACGAAAACTGAGGCATACACACAAAAAGGTCCGTAAGGCCTTGTTCACACCAAGCGCTGAGCAGGTGCAGAGCAGAGCAGTTGCAGACCGGATGAAAACTGCGTCCAATGTATTCCAATGGTATTTTTTGCTCCAGTTCACATCGCAGCGTGCAGTTCCAGAGCAGGTCCATAACAGGTGAAAAAACTGCAGCAAGCCCTATTTTACCTGCTCTGGAACGCATGCAAACGC
Source organism: Nanorana parkeri (assembly GCF_000935625.1). NCBI lineage: Eukaryota > Metazoa > Chordata > Amphibia > Anura > Dicroglossidae > Nanorana > Nanorana parkeri. Next base: position 558,944 of record NW_017307361.1, read on the forward strand.
ATCAAAAACACATCCAAAATGCATGCAAATGCCTGGAACGCACTGAAAGCCCATGATAAACTAAAAAAAATTATGTATTTTTTTTAACCAAAAACGGCCCGGAACGCATCAAAAACGCGGCAAAAACGCGGCACAACCCACTGCACTGCGTGTGCAGCACCTGAGCGGATATGCTCTGCATTTGGTGTGAACAAGGCCTAAAGCTCCACCATTCATATGCAAAATTTTATATTACCTAAATAATAAAAAAAGGAACATACAGTACACTGTATATCAATATGCATGCTATGCTGCAATACTATAGATTTCGTTTAAAATCAGCCCAGCTGGAAATGGATTCCCAATGTCATCAGTCAGTATTGTCATTTCATACCCTTAGCACCACTCCATGAGGATAAAAACTTGTTGATTAGGGTATAAGTAAAACTGAGAGCCATCATCTAGCGTCTAATGTCTTGACATAATTGGCAATTACTGCTGTACAACACAAAAAACCAAGACACTTCATTCTCCACTCAATTTCCACTCAAGTTTAAGTGGGACTGACACATACATATAGACAGAGATAAAATGTAGGTTAAATTGACTGTTTTATGTGTGTGTGTGTGTGTGTGTGTGTGTCTCCTCATATATTTGGTCAAACCATCATTTGGCTTTGGGATAGCCGTAGCATTAGTCAGAATAGGTTTTATGATTGGACTGTCTCACCACTCAAGCCCCTAAGAAATGAAATACAGACAAGATGGGGAAGTATGATGTCTCAGCTTTTTTTGGTATTGTGCTATACAATTTGTATGCAGAATGTTTACTATGCAATTGACATACGACCAACCAAAATTGATAAGTCTGTATCTGATGAAAGCTTGAAGTTTATCTAAACCGAAGAATACAAATATAATATATTGCAGCTTACTAGTTCTTAGATGTGGAGAATGCATTAGTTTTCTTTTGTTTTAGACTTTTTCTGCTATATTTTCACCTTTTCATTATCCTGCCAGTAACTTCCTGTCCTAGAATGATAACGTTCATTAACTGAAAATTACTTAAAACCTCCAAATACATTATATATACAGTATATTCTGAAAGCAAAGACCCTGTAGAATAAAATGGTGGCAAATTTTTGCTTTACACAATATTAGTCCTTATCAAACCCAACATTTTAGCAAAAGATACAATTAAGTTAACTTTAGTGCCCAAAAACACAATATAATATCCAATTTATTTGTAAAATATAAAAGATGAGGTTACAACGAGTAAATATATACCCAAAATGCCCAGGTTAAAAATGGTGTGCGTCTGTGAAACAGTGACAAAATACAGTACCCCAAATTGTCCATAGGCGATGCTTTAAATGCCTGTACAGGTTATCAGTTTAGAGAAATCCATGAATATTGGCCCTAGAATTATTTCTCTCACTCTGACACACCTGGCGATACCTAACGACACGATCATCATTTTCGTACGTAGGCGCACCCAATGCGTGTTTACGTTAATATACTTTAGATTTTTTTTTTTTTATTTAGTATACTTTAGGTTGTTTTTTTTCTCTTATGTTATAGCATACCAGTGGTGACAGGTGCTTTTTAAGGTGACATGAGGAGTCTATTAGACCCCTAGTGTCACCTTTCCACTCCAAAGAAGCTATTGGAGTGCAGATCGTTGCTGGGGAATGACATCTGAGGGACCGAAAGTGATGCAATCAGGTCCCTTCCGGCCCCATTCAGCAGGGAGGTGATCAGTGAACGGATGTTTGCCAGCCTCCTTCCCCACCTCCTGCCCACATGACCCGTGATTCCGGTCCCAGACCCTCAAGAGGGGCTGCAGAGCGCAGGAAGCAAGGCAGGGGTGTCGGTCGG
>NW_017307361.1:560827-567343 GCF_000935625.1 Nanorana parkeri
TCTGGCAGAATCTCAGCCACCAGAATCTCTTCCAGTGTAAAGCCGGCGGTCATGGCTACCAGGAGTCTGTTTAAAGGGGCCAGCTGCCAGTGATGTATGACAAATGTCATTGGCAGGGAAAGGGGTAAACAATGGACAACGGGACTCTGATGACTGACTCAAAACTTACAGCCCCAGCAGGCAACCTAATTTCTCAGGCAGGAGTGGAGATCCTTGGTGGGTTAGCTATTTGTCATTGCTATCTGTACCCTTGGAAAAGACCCTCAGTTTATGTCTCTGTACTCTTGAAATGGACCCTATATAAACGTGGACAGCTCTGCACCATGAGACCTCCTGTATCTGGTAGGAAATGTTCTAAAATGATAACATCACTTCCAGCCAGCATATAGATTAACTGCTTCCAACACAAATACTTACCTGGTATATCCTAATTGTTGTGAAATAGGATAGAGGTGACTCATCTGTATATGGATTCATTTAAGCAGGGTTGGAATTCCATCACTTAAATTTCAAACTACTTTCAATGGGCAAAGCAACTCTTCCTCTTCAGGATCCTTTACGTATATTTCCTTGTTGTACCAGTCCTTGTTGCCTAAATCACTGTGTGTCATCAACAACTGCCATTTATTTATTTTTAAATAAAATACTTAAATTTTTTCTAGGGATGCACCGATACCGGGAAGCTGGGCGGCATGTAAAGACTCGCCACCCGGCTTTCTGATTAGCAGGAAAGCCGTCTCCATGCTCACTGGACACCAAGTGATTCCTGCCCAATCATGAAGCCGGGCAGCATGTAATGACTCGCTGCCTGGCTTCCTGATACCGGAAGTTGGGGTAATGGGCTAGGTATCGGAGCATTTTGGTGAGTACAAGTACTCGCCCAAATACTTGGTATCGGCGCTGATACCGATACTAGTATATCTATATATCTCTAATTTTTCCACATCCTTTGTTACATCCCAGTGTTGCTGATCTCCCATTTATTTGCAGACACTTCCTGTCTACAGCTGCTCTGTACTCCACTATCTCCATTACTCCCCTCCAGAACTCAAGGGACGCTTTACTGCAGGGTCTCATAGTAGTCACAAGGACTTCCATAAGTACAATTTTGTCCTTACTTACTATGTTGGTATTTTAACCCCCACAATACATCTAACTTGTGATAATAAAACCAAAAATTCATATATGGACAATGTTTTTATCATCATTTATGATAAAAAGCTTGGTTGAATTTGAATAAGAACAACAGTACGTGCAGCAATGAAGCAAAGGCAAAGAAACCCAAACAGTGATAATAATTATCATTGTGCTGTAATACCCAAGTGTAAACACGCACTGTGATCGGAAAATTGCGCTAATTATATGCAGATTCCATTTCTGCTGAGGAAGATGAGAATTTTGCAGGTATTAAATTAACGGTTATGTTGAATTTGTGACAATTTGAAACTCAAGTCTCTTAGAACAACTTGTTTTAGATTGGCACTTCTTCCAAGGCGTGTAACACCTTCAGCTCGTATTGTAGAACAACACGCGTCACCTTTTCTCCTACAGACAGCTGATATTGTATATGGAGAGAGAATTATGGCTTGCTGCAAGTATTATAAGAGAACTCGAAGTAAACCACTAAGTTAGTATTAAAATGACATTAAAGGATAATCCCCCCTCCCCCCTCCTTCCCAATGTTAGTGTAAGGACTTACCTGAAACCATGCCTCTTAATCCGATCATCTTCTTCTTTAGTGTAGTTTTCAGCTGTCCCTCCAGCGCTGTTGCGGGTCTCCGATCCAGCGCTGAATCCTCTGCACTCCTCTCCTCTGCTTTCCCATGGAATCTGTGTGGGTGCACGCTGCTCCATAGACTTACCTTGTGTCTCTCCTTGTCTCCCGGCCGAACATCTGAACTGTGCATGTGCCTGCCCCAAGATCCTTTGCGGCCGCCCGAGATTCTTCAGATGTTTGGACGGGAGCGTGCGGCGAAGACACAGGTAAGTTTAAACCTGTTTGAAAAGGTTTGGCGTTTTTATTAAAGTTTTTGCATATATCTACTGCTTGCTAGCAGTAGATATATGCAACAACACGTGAGGGTTTAATAACCCTTTAAATATGCAAAAAAATAGCTTTTTGTTCATGTCTGGTTTTTGCTTAATATTGGGTCCTGGGTCAATGGACTTTAGACTTGTGCTAATTGCATCAGTTTGACATCAACCTGAGACATTTCTGCGTTCATAAGCATTAACTGGTGCATTTAAACTGTAGCTGACCTCCTTCTGACCTGCATGTGACCTGCTTTAAGGGGGTTTTGCTTTCCATAGACTTGTATAGGGATGCAAAACCCATATGAAATGAAAAAATGCCATTCGACACAAGCCGCTACACAGTATGAAAATAATAGTATTGTTGTAGAGGGATCTGGGCCTGAAGAAAGAAAATAAGCCTGCATCTGACAATGCCCTGGATCTATGTATGTAAAGTGGTGATAGGTACCATGTAGAGGAGTACATAATTGGCAGGGGTCTGGAGCAGGTTATTAACTGTCCCAAAATCTGTTCTATTTAGTGACTGGAGGAGGGAATTAATGGGTGGGACATGATCTTCAGGTTTTGCTCCATAGCACTGGAGCAAGTAATGGAAAGTGGTTGTAGTTTCTTGCTGTACTGGGGTTGCTGGTTCTGTGTGACAAAAAAGATCACGTCCTGGAAAATAACACTCAGGGTAAGAGACCCCAGATTATATGCAAGAGAACACCTCTGACCTTGCACATATCCAGGGCCGTCTTTAACGCAGGGCAAAAGGGGCAGCTGCCCAGGGCCCAATCATTGTTGTGGGGCCCAAAGCAGCTGCCCCTTCAGCCCACGTAAGATAAACACATGCAGGACTGGCAGCCTCACCTGTGTAGGCAATGGGGTTTGCACGAGGCCTGCCCGCCAGTCTGTGTACACGGCATCGGTGCTCTACAGACAGGAGGCTACATACAGCAGCATAGACGTGGCTCTGGGCTCCGCCCACTATCAACCCGCCCCCTGATCTCAGTACTCTGCTCTCCTGTGTTATCTGGGGCCCTGCTGGGAGCCCACACGTGCCCTGAGATGTCACCCCAGCTGTGTCCCCTCCCTTCTCTGAACCTTCACACCAAGTAAGTGCCCAAAAATGCCACAGTATATGTATGCAACAGATACATATACTGTGTGCAGCACATACATATGCAGAGCAGGTTCCTGACATTGCTTCTCTAGTTCAATCTATGCTGCTGAAGCAGGATATAGTTTTTAAAGAAAATGTCATTATCAAGTTCTATGTATGGCTGCAGCAAAGCTCCCTGTGCTCTCAATACTAGGGATGCACCTATAGATAATATTACAAACAGGATCTGTGCTATGGAACAACAAACCCCTAAGCTGCCATGCTAAAAATTGTATATAACACCTAAAAAACATTAATTATAACGTGAATTATAAATGTGCACTGCGCTATAGAGACCAACTACAGATGTAATTTAATGATAATCTGCATGTGAAATAAATACAGAAATATATAAATACGCAGAATCACCCTATGGTGAATACATGATTAGGTATTTTTCCACTATATATTGTATTTATTCACCATAGGATTATTCTGCATACTTATATATTTATTTCACATATAGATTATTATTAGATTGCATATGTAGTTGGTCTCTATAGCGCAGTGCACATTTATAATTCACTAGGGATGCTACTGCACCGATACCGATACCTGCACAGCCCGTCTGAGATCCCGTACAGTCCTCCTGAGACCCCGCACAGTGTCCCACCAGGATATTGAATATCCTGGCTGTCTCTCCTGCCTCTCTCCTGTCTGTCTCTTCTCGCTCTCTCTCCTAGCTGTCTCTCTTTGCTCTCTCCCCTAGCTCTCTCTCCTGACTGTCTCTCGCTCTCTCCTGTCTTTCTATTCTCACTCTCTCCTAGCTGTCTCTCCTTGCTCTCTCTCCTGGCTGTCTTTCCTCAATCTTTCTCCTGGCTGTCTCTCTTTGCTCTCTCCCCTGGCTGTCTCTTCTCGCTTTCTCTCCTGGATGTCTCTCCTTGCTCTCTCTGGCTGTCTCTCCTCGCTCTCTCCCCTGACTGTCTCTTCTCGCTCTATTCTGGCTGTCTCTTCTTGCTCTCTCTCTCCTGGCTGTCTCTCCTCTCTCTCCTCCCTGGATGTCTCTCCTCTCTCTCCTTGTTGTCTCTCCTCTCTCTCTCTCCTGGCTGTCTCCCCTCTCTCTATTCTGGCTGTCTCTCCTCACTCTCACTTCTCTCTCCTTAGCTGCACTCTGTTCAAAAAACCTCTCTTGGTTTGAACAAACTGCCTTCATTATGTCTCTCCTCTCTCCCCTGGCTGTGTCTCCTCACTCTCTCTCCTCACTCTCTCTCCTGGCTGTCTCTCCTCACTCTCTCTCCTGGCTGTCTTCCCTCTCTCTATTCTGGCTGTCTCTCCTCACTCTCTCTTCTCTCTCTACTGGCTGTCTCTTCTTTCTCTCCTGGCTGTCTCCCCTCTCTCTATTTTGGCTGTCTCTTCTCTCTCTCTCTCTCCCCTGGCTGTCTCTCCTTGCTCTCCTCCCTGGATGTCTCTCCTCTCTCTCCCCTGACTGTCTCTCCTCACTCTCTCTCCTGGCTGTCTCTCCTCGCTCTCTCTTGTTTATTCTAAAAAAATTGCAGTGTGGTGCTAGACTGTTCGGGTTTCGCTTGAAGAAAAGGCAGCAACCCTTGCAGCACCATTCTGTTTACTATGCGATCAGCATCACATAATGTTGCTCCACCTCTTCCGTATGCTGCTGGTAGGGCCGGGGGGGGGAGGGGGGCCCAAGAAATTATTTGCCCAGGGTCCAATCAATATTAAAGATGGCCCTGCACATATCAGGTGTGCCCTTCCATTGAAAGATGCTTCCAAAGCCATCTAGGGGCTCATTGGGCATTGGGGAGAGGTAAGTGTGATTTGCCCCAGCAACTTACTTAGAGTATCTGAGCCATCAATTACAAACTCCACCCATCAGAACAACCCCAATAAGGCATTTACTTGTATATCTAGGGCATTGGAGAGTTTTCCCATGACTTCTTATCTGGACCAGAAAGTGAGGGGAAATCACCCAAATAGGGACACATAGCAAAACAAAAAAATCTACAGAGACTCTAGCTCTTCTATTCTCTCTCCAAAACAAAAGAAAAAAAATGGCTGGCGTTGAGCTTTAGCCTGTTATTTTACCCCGTGTGACCAAACTACAGATTCACTACTAAGTAAACTTTCCATGAAAAAAATATTTAGACTTCCATCGTTTTTCTCCTTCTGAAATGCTAGTTGTCTGGCTGTTAAAACTGCAATAATTTGGGGTCTATTTATAATTCTTTTGCCCAGCTATATGCTGCAATAATTTGGGGTCTATTTATAATTCTTTTGCCCAGCTATATGCTGCAATAATTTGGGGTCTATTTATAATTCTTTTGCCCAGCTATATGCTCCGTGAATTCTGTTCGCATGGCAATACCACTACTAGATGTCGAGCAAAACATGAGGATCAGAAACCACATAGGAGTTTCCTGCTCCAGTCACTGAATACAACAGATTCTGAAACACTTAAGAACCCACTCCAGACTCCTCCCAATCATGTACTCATGTAAATAGCACCCTTTGCCTCTTTACATACACAGATGAAGGGTATAGTCAGATACCGGCTTAAATAAAGCCTTCTGCATGCTCGAATCCTTCTACAGCACTTCTACAAAATTTCCTCCATCTAGAGGTGAAAATGCCATGCAAACGGCATTCATCCAGTGTATGGCTGGGCATAGAGTTATAAATGGGCCACCCCTTTCTGTATCATTGACCTTTAACAAGTATGCAGATGAGATCACAAGTTGCTATCTGCAAACTTGTTCTTTGTCAGGAAAGTATTGAAGTCAGAAGAGCTGCATGACTGCAAGAGAACTAGAATTTTCTCATGGAGAGGTCAGTGATGGCAGCTTGTATGCTCTGCTCCTGCCAGGTTTCCTTTAAAGCTTTATTTCTTTCTGAACCTATACAAGTAACTGTTCTAGTATATTGGGGTTTTATGAAAACAGCATAGCGTGAATGGGAATTTATCATTACCATTATGTACTAAAATAAAAGAGTAAAAGTTCCTGCCTGTATTTTTTTTTTCATTTCAATAATTTGCACAGTATTAGATTTAAAGAAGAACTATGACCTTCCAATACATACTGCATAGCACTGCTACTTTTGTTATTCACACTGGATATAATTCTCTGATTTTTTTTTGTATTACCAAGTGTATGCCAGTTTGTTGAACATACTGAAGGGTGGGTGCATCACTGTAGTGGTGGCAAGCACAGAGTGAGCATTGGTGCAATGGTGGTGAGCGCAGAGGCAGGCATTGGTGCAGTGGAGAGTGAAGCAGAGGCATGTGGGAGAGGTGGTGAGAGCAGGAAAGGGAAGGAATGGGGTGAAGGTCAGAGAAGTGGTGTAGTGGTGGGAGCAGGGGGAAATGTGCAGGTGTGGTGGGAAGG
>NW_017307361.1:567354-569310 GCF_000935625.1 Nanorana parkeri
CCCTCCAGATGGCTTCAGAGTCTTTTATATGCTTCCTCCCACTGATGCCAATGTTGGGGCATTACTTCCTCTTACTGACTACTGATATGTAGGCATCCTTTCTTTCCACCCACTAACTGGCAGACCTTTTTCTCTCCGTTTCACCACTAACAGTGGAGAATTCTTTTCCACCTACTGACCATTGTCCTTTTGCTTTATGGTTAAGGAATATAAACTGTGACAGCTGGAAACACATACTGTTGGGGGGCCCATTAAAAATTTTGCTCCCGGAACCTGTGATTTTTAGTTACAACCCTGCCCAGCATTGCATACCAGTATTTTTCATGTTAACATGCATTTTGTTAGGATAGCCAGTTAATAAAAAATGGGCTGCCAACTCAAAGCAATGCAACAAAAAACAAATCTGCACCTTTTTTTTTTAATTCAGCTCATTGACTACCCTTTACATGTTATCCTAAACCCCCTTGCACTTGCCTTACATCAGCAAGTTTTGTGGGCCAGATGGTGCTCAGTCAGAAAAGCCTCCCTACAGGCTAGACAACTTTTGGATTTTGGCCTATGAAGGACCCAATACCCCTGGAACTATGCTCCCTGACTTTGCATTTTTCTGCCACCCAGCATCCCTACCACTGCACACCCTTGATAGTGAAAGACCCTGGTTCCCTGCCTCCCTGCTTCTCAGCAGGTCTCTTACTCTTTCTGCTGTTGGAGCCTGCTACTGAGTGAAAAGGCTGAGTGCTGACAAACACTAGAAATGGTACAAGGGATGTCTGTTTGTTTTGGGGATCCCATTGGGGGATAACCTGTTAGTCAGTATCTAGGTTTAGTTAGTGGCTCAGATTATCCAAATGATCATTTTTTTACACTATGGACTTGCTGTGAAGCCCCCTATATTGAAAATGTGTTTGTTTACTGCCTTGCTGAATAAAAGTGCAGGACAATCCTATTTGGGCTGCTCCTCTATGTTCCTGTCTCATGCATGGGTTATTGCTGCCAATACCAGTTGAGCCTGGTCCACTTAATATACATATATATAAACTATATATGTATAGTATATAATTTTTATTTTTTTACAGCCACTAGATATTTCTATGCAATTTAAGAAAGTGAATAGAATAGTCATGTAGAGCACCATGACCTATACAAATACATTTGGCCTGCAGCTTTGTAGTTTTAGGTAGCCACAATCACCTTTGCATCATTTAATTTCCTTGAGCTCTGTAGCATTGAATGCATTAGCTCATAAATTCATTTTAAACTTTTCAATGAACCGCTCAATACTGATAAAGGAGTAAACTATTGTTGTTTTCTCTGAATCTACAGTATATAAAAATTTGCATTAAAGAATCTAAAAAGCAATAAAGTTTGAAGGTCTTCATGTGGTTTTTTTTAAGGAGGTAATTGTAAAGAACAGTAACCTAGAGTGACCAATCAGAAATCTTAAAGCGACTCTGTAGCTGTTTTGGAAAATAAGGAAAAACACAACCTGCAAAAGAAGACTATTTATACTATATGCAGAACACAGAATTCCCCTATCCTTGCAAAGGAAACCTACTTAAAGCAAATCTGTGTTGAGAATAATATAGAGGCCCCTGTTGCTGACCTCACCTTACTGTAAATATTAGGTGCCTCACTGTCATACTAATCTAATGACTTCAATACTTCCTGGACTTTTGCACATATTCTTCCATTTCATGGAGCCTTGGCAGAAGATATCATGGGCAGGTAGTGATAGGCCATTAGGAAGCAATAGGAGGTTCATTATGTTACTTCAATGGGTCAGCCTCAAAATTAGTATTTTAATTATCGATGGAGCCTAGTGTGCTGAGTCATGCCCGGACTTCCTTCCTATATGTTTCTGATATTTTAGCAACAAAGTTTACTTGCCAGTCATGCCCCGACTGTTTTGTGAGTATCACCAACAAAATCAGTTGCTGTTTAGCTGCTGGACCTCCC
>NW_017307361.1:569362-576139 GCF_000935625.1 Nanorana parkeri
TAGTAAAAGTGCTTAAATACTGTGCACAGAGTCACTACAATATTTATTTATTGTCTATCCTGTTCAAAAAGCAGCCTAGTGACAGTCGGTACATACTATGCATGTAGTCACTACAAGATTTTGGAGTTTGTGTTTTTCAGTGAAATAAAATGGTACATGTCCCCCATGAGAGTGCCCCTCTCCTTTGCCCACTGTTTTACAATCCATTGCCTATTAGTCTTGATTGCCAACCCCATTCATAGAGTTTAATAGGGTTCAGATTTAAGTTCACAATTTGCAGACCTTACGATGGTGTGAGGTAACCAGGTCTACTGCGCATTTGCGTGGTCCCGTTTTTCGTACAATAAGAAAATGGGATGTACTCACACAGGCGCGCTAATCTGGCACACAGGAAGTGATGCAGTACCTCTGAATTGAACTCCCTATTTAAAGCAAGCACAGCCTGGGCTTAGTTGCTGGATGGTCTTTCAGCTGTTCCCTGTGATCCTGTTTGCTCTGCCTGTTTATTGCTCCTGCATCTTGACCCGGATTGAACCTGACTGCTCCTGATTGCAGCCTACCTTCTGACCTTGGAATTGGACCTTGCCTCTGCCTCATCCCTTGTACAAATGTGCCCGACTGGTGTGTCCCCTGACTTGTCTGACCTCAATTCTGCCTACTGCTCTGGTACCCTGCTGTCCGCCTGGTGTGACCTCGGCTCTGCTCTACCCAATCCTGATTCTGGATTTCTGCCTGGCACGGTGTTGTCCCATCCACTGGTACCCGTCCTACTTGCTGTTTCTCAGACTCTGTTCCCATCCTCAGAGTTTCCTCACAAGGTGCAAGGGGAGCCTCCTCATCCAACCAGTCTCCAGCCAGGTACGTGATATATGGGTTTGAAGAATGGCCCATGCCAGTAAAAATACTGATAGTGTGAATTTTCCTAACAGAGACACAGACCACAAGAAAAACCTTACAGAAGTGCTAATCCGTCCTGACTCTAACAAAAACTAGAAAAAAAAGTTTTGGCTTTAGATACATTCGAACTCTCAAGCACACTTTATTAAGACATGCAAATCTCGATATATAAAATGTACTGTACGTCTAATGGCGTCTTTTTATATTAACTTGAAATCTCTTTCAAAAAACACATTTTGTTGTGGTGGTCCTTCTTGCTTTTATAAAATAACCTTCAAAACACAAATGACTACGTAGTTAGGTTTTACTCACTTCTTCAAAGTTTACATAATAACACTCAAACACTATTAGGAAATTAAACTTGGTTATTAGTGTTCCGGTAATTCCTTCTACTTACGTGAATAAGTATAATTTCATCTTCTGGGGTATCCCCTTCCCAAATCTCATGAAATAATGCGGGAATTAAAAGGAAAGGCAAACAATGATGGGAAATCCGCGGCAGAGGGCTAGACAGCTTGTGTAACCAAAAGTAGTTGTGTGCTCAAAAGAAAGTAGACGTCCAAATGCAGAATGCATGCCATTAAACATTAAGCAGCAAAGTGAAATGTTTAAATTTTAATATGAAATATTAATAGCAATATACACGGTCAATTTGAAGAGGACAAATTTAGGGCGATTCTAAAGCCAGGAACCATACCACAAAAGACAATTTGGAAATCCCCTGGTTTCCCAGCATGGAGAGCCAAAAATAACCGAGAGCGAAGCCTTTGATGAGCAGATAAAAGGTCAGGGCCTCCTTTGCTGATGGTGTTGGATAAGTCTTAAGGCTTCCCACAGATTATGATAGATATTAGTCTGAGCTCATGCTAGCATAAAGTGGTGGATGAGTTTTCTGAATACAGTGAGAGTGAGCAGAATTAATAAATGCACAATGCATTATGTACTTAACCTATCATTTTTACTTTTAACATCACTGGCAGCTGTAAAAAATTATACTTCACTGGGGTCCTAAGAGAACTGTTTAGCAATATGAAGAAACCTTGTAAGAGTGCTAGGCATAGTGTGCTGTGATACAGGTTTAAGTGGGGTCAAACTTCTTTAAATGTAACGATTTCCAACAGAGAACAAACAATTGCCATAGCAACCCATGTGATTACTTCAAGCCATAGGGGGTATTGTGCCATGTTCACGTCAAATTCTTGACTTGCATGGCAAGGTAGTACTTGAGTAACCAGGCATCAATGGCCTCAGTCATAATTAAGCGACTGACCAATCAGCACTTTGTACTTACTATACAGGTGAAACTCGAATAATTAGAATATCGTGCAAAGTTCATTTATTTCACTAATGCAACTTAAAATGTGAAACTAATATATGAGATAGACTCATTACATGCAAAGCAACATAATTCAAGCCGTGATTTGTCATAATTGTGATGATTATGGCTTACAGCTCATGAAAACCCCAAGAACCCCAAATCCACAACCTCAAAAAAGTAGATTATTACATGCAATCAATAAAACAAGGATTGTACATAGAACAATATCGGACCTCTGAAAAGTACCAGCATGCATATGTACTCAGTACTTGGTTTGGGCCCCTTTTGCAGCACTTACTGCAATTACTTTTGCACGATATTCTAATTATTCGAGTTTCACCTGTATACTAATTATCTGCATTTTATAGAGGATTTGTATGTTTTCTTTCATTATGATAAAGACTTAAAAATACATTTAAAAAAAATGTAAAACATTTGTATATGACTATTTTGTATCAACAAGCAGGTAGAACTGCCTGGTCCTGTTTGAGAAAAGCCTGTTGGTTGCAGAGCTCAGTAGCTCAATCTGAAATTCTCACACACACAAGCGTTGTTTGCAGAGCTCAGTAGCTCAATCTGAAATTTACACACACAAGTGAGTATTAAAAAAACAAGTTGTACCTGGAGTTCTACCTAACTGCAGTATGATACCTCTAAGGAGTGTATAAAAGATCTCAATGTGGTTATCTGTCACTGTTGGTGCTACTTCACCCCACCCTTCCCATTCTAAATAGGACAGCCTGTGAAAGGCAGAGTTTGTATGTAATGGAAGAGACCTACTGACGTTTTTCCTGTGGCCATATAATTATGACTTTTATGCCTATGTCTATCCCAAGACTGAGCAGACCCAGAAACACATAATTACCGTTTACAGTTTGCCCTACCATTGAAATGTGTGTGTGACTACTACCCAACCGCAGCCCAAATTTTTGTTTTTTGTTTTGATAGAGTGGAGAAAGATTAGAAACTCTCCCAGGTTTTATATCAGTCTGGGACAGGAAGTGGAGCAATTTCCTCTAGGTTCATGTCCTGTGACAGGGACTCAGAGATATGGGAAGATGCACCTTACTTTAAAAAGCTAGTTACACATTGACTGGAGCAGTTGCCATTTTTGTTTTTGTTTTTTGGATTTGGCATGGGGGCACACTGGAGGTCAGCTGCCATTGTGCTGCTCTTGGCTTCTGGTGTGTTCTTGCACCTTTAAGGAGGTATGGCCTACCTCCAGGCATATCTTCCCTCGAGCTGTCATAGATTAGAGCAGCCTTCTGAACCAGGGTGCCCCAGCACCCTGGAGTACCTTCTGGCTTCCTCAGGGGTGCCCTGAAATTTTCACATTATCCTTTCTATGGTGCAGACGGGCTTGCCACCAGCACCATGGAAACTGGTGGCACTCTTATGTGAAATAGGGGGGCTCCTGATGTAAAGGGAGGCTTCTGATGTGAAGAGGGTTTCCAATGTAAAGAGTGGCTTCCGATGTAAAGGGGGGCTTCTGATGTGGGAGGCGGGGAACTTCTAATGTAAAGAGGGGCTTCTGATGTGACGGGGGGCTTCTAATGTGAACTGGGGCTCCTAATGTAAAGGGGGGCTTCTGAATTAAAGGGGGTTCTTAATGTAAAGAATTATTGTGAAGGGGGACTCCTGATTTGTAGGAGGGAACCCCACTTTTTTGTGTCTTTACTTGGGGTTTCCCCTAAAATCAATTTTAGGATTATGGAGGGACCACGTGTCATTTTTTACATCTACATTTTTACCTTTTAGACTGGGATGTCTCGAGATTTTATTAAGCATGGTTCGAGGTTAAAAAAAGCAAGATCTGAGCAAATTAAAATATTGCTCTCTGAAATATATGATTTAGAGAGGTGACATAAAACTGGGGGGGAAAGGGGAGTGGCAGTGTATGGGGAGTAGCTTAGTAAGAGAAAAGAATTACAGACCTATTTAGACTAATCATATATTTGGTTTAGGGAACAAACGCAACTTTATTTTTATGAATTAGAGAATAAATCAGGTAAGTTATTGGCAAGATCTATTAGTAATAGACACTCAGGAACATATATTTAATAAATTAAAGGCCAATCAGGAGAGATGGAAAATGAATCGGAGAATAGAGCAGAAGCATTCCATCAATACTACTCTGACTTATATAATATCTCCCCCTCGTCGGTTAGTAGGCAGGAAAATAGGAATACGGAAGTTTACAACTATGTATAAGAGACGCCCCTCCAGACGTTAAAGGGAAAGGTGATTAAAGAACTTTTGCATCCTTTTACTGAGGAGAAGATATCTAGAAGCATTAGCGCTCTACCCTCTGGGAAGTCCGGGCCCAGATGGTTATACGGGACTATTTTATAAAGTGCTAAGGGAATTTTTAGTGCCTATTCTAAGGGAGACCTTTAATTCTATATCAGAGAATTGATGTTTTACGAGACAGACCCAGGAAACATATATTACGGTAATCCCCAAGGAAAACAAAGATAACACATTGTGTGCAAACTATAGACCAATTTCTTTGATAAATGTTGATGTAAAAATATATGCCAAGATTATAGCTGATAGACTTAAAAAACTCATTCCTCAACTGATACATTTAGAGCAAGTAGGGTTTGTAGTGAATCGAGAAGCAAGGGATAACACTGTGAAGACCTTAACATTGATGGATTATGTACAGAAGACTAGAGTACGGATGTGCTTGTTGTCAGTGGATGCCGAAAAGGCGTTCAACTGTCTGGGGTGGAGTTTTCCATCAGCAACCCTTGAGCAGATTGGTATTGCTAGTGTGCACCTGGCCAAAATTAGGGCTTTATATCACGCACCAACAGCTAGAGTTAAAATTAATGGGAAGCTCTCAGCTCCCATTGTTATAAAGAATGGTACACGGCACGGGTGTCCATTGTCCCCATACTTATATATATTGGAAATGGAGCACTTAGCAGTTGCCCTACGTAATGATCCTAGGATTAAAGGTATCAGTTTGAGGAACCATGAAATTAAATTGAGTCTATATGCAGGCGATGTGTTACTGTATGTTTTGGAGCCTAAAACCACTTTTACGGCTTTAATTTTGGCCTTTATTAGGTTTGCAGCAGTGAGTAATTTTGAGGTCAATATGGCTAAAACTGAGGCTTTTAATGTCTTACTGCTAGAGGAGGAAGTCAGAGAATTGCAAGGGATGTTTCCCTTTGCATGGAAATAAAGCGAAAGCGATAAAATACTTTGGGTTATTCCTTTCAACAAGTAAAGAAGTTTTATATGACTTAAATTACAAGCCGTTATTGATAAGCATAAATCAGAAGCTACAGAAGTGGGAGGAGCTGAAACATACGTGGTTTGGTAGGGCAGCGATATATATAATGGATATGCTTCTGTGTTTACTGTACGTATTTCAAACGGTACCTATTAAGGTTTTTTTTTAGGGTTACGGACGTCGCTTATTAGGCATATATGGGCAGGGACTGTGCCACAGCTAAGGTATAACATCCTAATAAAGCATAAACTCAAGAGGGGTTTAGCATTGCCTCAAGTAGAATTGTGCTATATGTCAGCTCTGATGGCACACTTCATAGATATAATCTATAACAGGTCATGTAGGCTATGGGTGCAGATAGAGGCTAATATCTCTCACATGTCCTTAGTAGCATTACCATGGATTGTTCCATCTTTATGTCCTCCTAGAAAAGACTTCCCGATGTGTCTGCACCCTATGTTAAAAGTCTGGGATGCACTTATTAAGACCTATAAGGCCTTTGCATATTACGGCCCTTTGACCCGTCATGAATAATCCAGAATTTAGGCCAGGAATAGAGGCACAAAGAATATTTATGTGGATTAAGGCAAAACTGTTCTCCATTTACTTAGCTATTTATCTTGTGCGGAATTGCTTGGAAAATCTACCAAGAGGAGGGAGCAGTGGCTGAGATACTTTGAATTTTAAGATTTTTACAATATGGTCCGGAGCAGGGGGCAAGTACATAGGGTAATTATATTAATGGAAAAACTGTGTTTGAGAGAAGTGATACCACAACACGTAGTTTTGGTAAGGAGGGCCCTGCCCGTGAGGGCTTACAATCTAAAAGGGAGGGGGCAAGTGATACATGAGGAGGTAGCTGCGCAGGGATGATTTTTGGGAAAGTGATTGTTCAGTGCTTAGGTTGAGGTGGGATAGGCTTCCCTGAAGAGATGAGTCTTAAGGGATCGCCGAAAGGCAGTCAGTGTGGGAGATAGACGGACAGGTTGGGGTAGAGAGTTCCATAGAATGGGAGACACTCTAGTGAAGTCCTGGAGGCGAGCATGGGAGGAGTTGATGATGGAGCTGGAAAGCAGGAGGTCTTGTGAAGAGCGGAGGGGACGCTTAGGGTAATACTTTGAGACCAGGTTGGAGATATAGCTGGGGCCAGAGTTGTGGATGGCTTTGTACGCGGTTGTTAATATTTTGAATTTTATCCTTTGGGCTATAGAAAGCCAGTGTAGGGATTGACAGAGGGGGGTTGCAGACACTGAGCGGTTGGTTAGGTGGATGAGTCTAGCAGCTGCATTCATGATAGACTGAAGGGGGGATAGCCTGT
>NW_017307361.1:577107-593188 GCF_000935625.1 Nanorana parkeri
TGAGGTGGGATAGGCTTCCCTGAAGAGATGAGTCTTAAGGGATCGCCTAAAGGCAGTCAGTGTGGGAGATAGACGGACAGGTTGGGGTAGAGAGTTCCATAGAATGGGAGACACTCTAGTGAAGTCCTGGAGGCGAGCATGGGAGGAGTTGATGATGGAGCTGGAAAGCAGGAGGTCTTGTGAAGAGCGGAGGGGACGCTTAGGGTAATACTTTGAGACCAGGTTGGAGATATAGCTGGGGCCAGAGTTGTGGATGGCTTTGTACGCGGTTGTTAATATTTTGAATTTTATCCTTTGGGCTATAGAAAGCCAGTGTAGGGATTGACAGAGGGGGGTTGCAGACACTGAGCGGTTGGTTAGGTGGATGAGTCTAGCAGCTGCATTCATGATAGACTGAAGGGGGGATAGCCTGTGTAGAGGTAGGCCAATGAGGAGGGAGTTGCAATAGTCAAGACGAGAGATAACAAGGGAGTGGATGAGTAATTTTGCACATATATGGTGGGATATACACATATATGACAATGACACATATATGGTGGGAGTGCCCTCGGATTAAACCTTTTTGGACAAGGGTATTAAAAGTTTACGAGCATATATCGAAGACAAGAGAGGAACTTACACCTTAGATAGCATTACCTTCCATTTTCGCAGTGGGGAAAACAAAAGGTCTCCTCCATTTTTTCCAAAGTGCAGCTAGGACAGTTATACCGCAGCATTGTAAATCAACGCATCCTCCAATGCTGCGGGAATGGATTGAGATGTTTTTCCTACCGCAGATGGAAGAACTGAGGGCCAGGATGCAAGATAGACTCCCCCAGTTCTTGGACACATGGGATAGTTGGATCCAACATTGTAAGACTGCTCAAATAGAATAAATAGCAGGAAAAGAGCCTGCCTAAGGGTTTAGGCTTTAAAATGTATAAACTAAAACTTAGAAAGCGTCAGCTCTCCCAAAATTTGTATTTATTTATTTTTGATGTATTTTATTTGCTTGGAATGATGTCAAAGAGAGCTTCCCTCTTGCTTTATAGTACCTCTCATTATAGGGCAATTTTTAATTGAAAGGGGAGGTAGGTTTTTTTTAACTGCCTCCGGGCCGGCCGTAGTAAAAAAACGGCCGGCCAGGAGCTCTCTAGATCTGAGCGGGCGTCTCTAGACGTCCGCTAAGGAAATTTTGTATGTAAAGATAAATACTGTAATTTTGAAACGATTGTTAGATCTGTGTGAAGGTCTGGGTTTTTTTTGTGTGGAAAAATAATAAATATTAAAAAAAATAAAAAGAGAGAGAACCAGAAAGCAGGTCGGATGTCCAGGGAAACGTCTTCAAGAAAAATACAGCAAGTCCAGTTGCCACGACTTGTTTTTTACAGCTAGAGGGAACCACAGTTAGGGACCACACTAAACAGTGTCCTTGATGAGGCATTGTGGCTTACTGGCTTTCATATATATTTGCAAATGCATGTGACTGAAACCTTTTAAAAACATTTTATTGCATATTGTTAAGCAGTATATATTGTTTTGTTTTTTTCTTTTTGCTGGCTAGCTGGTAAATGAGCTAGGAAATGTTTCCATTGCTCATTTAGTATATGGCCCCTGTATAAAGGGTAGGTGGAAGAGTTTGCTGTCACCAACAATGATGACTTGAGGTGTTAAATGACTCTTCCACATTTGGATAGCAGGATTACTATGCTCGGAATGTATAAAGGCCAATTATTGTTCATTATGACCCTTTACCTCTGAAGCAATAGATATGTTGTTGTTTTTCCCAGCTACGTTTTTTTGTAGCAACCATATCTATTATACCAAAAGCCTTTAACAATTCAGTGTGTTCTGCACATTTACAGATGATCATTTACAACATTCTGCTTCACTGCACATTAGCTGCTAAACTACAAGTGAATAGAAATACTGCCAGCAAAGTCTTTATAGAGTTGTAGTTTAAATAGAAGCTGAAAGGCCATAAATGAAAACACCCAAAGAGGTTGTCTGCTTTACCTAAATGGTTATCCACTTCCCCTCTTGAACCTCTTAATATATATTGCTTCTCTCAGAATGTCGCTTTTCAACATATTCATTACATCTCTTCCGTACATGCATATTTTCCCTGTGTTTCATCCCTTTTAAAGATCCTGGAAGTACAGAAACATATCTGTAGATCTTCCATAATTGCACTCCTAATTTCATGTTGTGGGATTAAAATGCACTGCCTTTTCTGAACTAAAATGGCAAGGAATAATGTCAGCCCTGCCCATATGTCTTTTGCTGAACTACAGAACGCCTCCCCCACTCATCTTCACAACAGAGGGAGGGATTTTGCACTGCAAGATCAATATGAGGTTTTTTTTAGCACCTATTAAAGGAGAACTATGGGGTTTAGTCTTTTCCCCATAGTTCTCATTAGGGTAACGGGAGGACACAAACTAGCGTCCTCCCATCACCCTAGGCTCAGTATACCGGTATACCAGTATGTAGCTCGCGGTATACCAAGACGCCGCAGTATACCGCGAGCAGCTGCTCGCGGTATACTGAGACGCCGCAGCTGAAGCGGATCCCGACAATTGTGCCGGGATCCGCCCAGCTGCGTGACTGACAGCTGGCTCTGCCTATCTGACGGCAGAGCCAGCTGTACCCGCCCCCTACCCCGTCCGTTCCGCCAGTCAGCGCTGGAGGATCGGAGCAGGGAGGGGGGAATCCAGCCCCTCCCCTGTCACGGCAGAGAGCCGTGACACGATCGAGAGGTGAGCGAACCCTGGTATGTGTTCGCTCACTTCCCGATCTACTGAGCCGACCTGTGACAGTCTCATTGTCACAGGTCGGCTAGAACTATGAGGTGAGTGAAAAGCACTCACCTCATAGTTCTCCTTTAAACAAATATGACAAATTGCTTTCTATGGTGTAGTTAAGAGACCAAAAGGGAGAAAATAGGAGACATTCAATGTCAGGTGGTACATGCATTTTAGGTCAGGCAAATCACAGGATAGGGTGTCTGACCACGATTACATTATTACTGTCTCCCTTCCTGAGAGGTTTTACAGTTGCTGGAGTGCAAAGAAACAATGCTGATCATCATCAATTTTGTTGTGAACTCTTACAAGCCCGTATAAATCAATGTGCTGGCTTCAAGTATCTACCTGTAATGCTATCAGATGGTGGAAGTAGCGGTGGAAGTTTAAACACTAGAACACAGAACTGGTTCCGAGACTGCAGATAACAATAATGGCATTTTCATATCCAGAGCAGCTCCCGTAGACAGTTCCTTAATGTGCCACCAACCATACTGGAATAACACAACCTCTACTAAAAAGCTATCTGTGAAATCCAGAAATATATGTAATAAACCTTGTATACGCTAAAGGGAGATACATTATTTTGTGTTAACAGGAATGGACGAGTGTTGGATCAGTCTTTAGGTGTAGTGGCTTCATGTTTTGATCTGTTTGGTATTTCGATATTTATCTTTCGGTACTCACCGATATCGAGTACCAATACCGGTACTTCCAGTAGCATAGAGCTGGCTTCCCTGGCAATCCGGAAGCTGGGCAGTGTGTCATTACCTGCCACCCGGCTTCTTGATTGCCCGGGACACCGGCTCCATGCTGTTTGGCCAGCTCAATGTTGATCGGCCGGGAAACCGGCGTTCTGGCAAATCCGCATTGAGCCGGCCAAACGGCATAGAGCCAGCTTCCCGGCCAATCAGGAAGACGGGCGTGAGACATTACCAGCGGCCTGGCTTTCTGATTGGTTGGCAAGCCGGCACCATGTTCCCTCGTGGCACTACGGGTCAGAGGAAATCTCCCTCTGACCGGAAGTTCCAGTATCGGGATAAGTATCGGAGCATTTGGGCGAGTATGAGTATTCGCCCAAATGCTCCTAGTATCGGTTTTGGTGCTTCCCTAGTGACAATGCTCATTCATTGTACAGTATCTTTGGAAAAGCAGCATTGTTACCCTAGGACAGGAAGTGTGTTAGAGCTACAGAACACCTCTCTCATCTCCATAACATAGGTGGGAGGTGTTCTGTAATGGTATCATGGTATTTCTGGCAGGATCCACACTTTTTAAACAGATATTGCAAAACAATCAAGGCAGAAAAAGATCAAGCTGCACACTAAGTAACACTGAAGCAGTTTAGTGAAGCTTGTACAACATTATTGAGTGCCGCCCGCTGATGCATTTCACCCAATCGCGGGCTTAATCGTAGAGACATAGGAAAACACTATATATAACAGACATAAATGGAGAAAATAAGACAACTTCATTGTCCATATTTACATAGGATTAGCATGAGTTATTTCAGGCTCAAGAGAGACTGAAAACATGCTGGCTCCAGTGTCTTTCAATAGGATTTTTGGAAAGGAGGTTGGCTGTGGATAACAGCACACGTGTGTCCAATTCTAATACACATTTGGGGCCTGTTCATAAAGGCGTGTTGCAGTAACGTGTGATGACACACCACACATGCACTGGTGTGGTGCTGTGCCATTCATATATATAGGGTTCGCCTCTCAGTTTTTCAGGCAGACCCAATTGGATGTCCAATGTAAGTCTATGAGTAACCGGGTCTAAACGGACAGGCATTTGTTTACACCCGGTTACCCCGACTCCAGCCAGGTCCAGGAAAACAAAAGGAACAATCTTCTGTTTCGATGGACCTGATCATGCCCATTCGGGGGTGATCTGATATAAACGGACACATGTGCGTGTACATTCGATTTCCCCATAGACCGACATGGGGTCTGGTCATTTTAGTTTTTTCCTCCATTGTGAGATGGAGCAAAAAAATTGGAAGGATGTAGATGTCACAGTGGTGATATCCGATCCGCACTGCTTCCATCAGGAGAGGATCTGTGCACGGATCCCCTCCTGATCAGCCCCTGTGAAAAGGGCCTAACAGGCTCCCACAACACACCTGCGCTGCAAGGCACGTTGCAAAAAATGGTGGCCTGCACTAAATTTTCATGCATTTAGGGGCACTGAAGCACATTCATTTTGAATAAGGCCTCGGTTTAACCCTGGGTTGATGCCCAGCATTCTTCAACCCACTCTCTGTCAGTCCAGGGCGTCATTAACACCTTCTCTGTGGAAGCGTCATCAAATCCAACTGGGCTCATAGTACAATGCTGAAGAGAATGGAAGCGGAAGATAGGGATTTGGGTCTGGTTGCTGAAAAAGAACACAAATTGTGACAAATACCAATATTCCTCTTTAATTTATCAGTGTCATGGCAATGAAATATTATCCAGCTAGTAAAAAAAAAAAAAAGTTTGTTTTTGCCGTCAGTTAAAAAAAAAAAGGTAATGAGATGTTTTAAAACCATTTTGGTTCGGAAGGCTGATTCTGAAACCTCTAAAACAGGATATATTACTGACAAGCGTGAGTTACAGGAAATTTTCCTAGGATGCTTAAAAGGAATTACTGTGTGTTCAGTATGGTTTACCACCATATTCACAGCTTAGTTTATTATTCAACAAGGAAGTGTAATAATGGTCTTCCAGCCACTCATTTTACAGCTCTGGGGAATATCCGGATCATCAACAGCCAATAAAAGCTTGTGTAAAGAAAGCACTATTTACTGTAAAGCCGCTTCTCAATTGTAATACTGCTTCCTTTACACTCCGTTTAGTGTTCATAGAACAACTGTGACACTTCCTGATTATTTAAAGTGACACTGAACTCAGACGTTAAAGTACAATTAAACCTTGGGGGGGGGGTTGCATATATCTACTGCTAGCAAGCAGTAGATATATGCAAAAACATAAAAATAAAAACGTTACCAAATAGGTAAAAACGTACCTGTGTCTCCACCGCACGCTCCCGTCCGCAGATCTGAAGATTCTCTAGCGGCCATAAAGGATCATGGGTCGGGCACATGTGCAGTAGAGATCTTCAGCCAGGAGACGAGGAGAGACACGGTGCTCGCAGCCGGCAGCGTGCACGTGGTCAGACAAAGTGGGACACAGAATACTCAGCAGTCAGCGCTGGATCAGAGAATGGCACCAGAGGTGGAGGGACTCCTGAAAACCACTGGAAAGAAAAAGATGATCGGATCAAGAGGCATCATTTAGGGTAAGTCCTTAAAGCAGCATGGGGGGGGGGACTTTAATGTCACTTCAAATCTTAAAAATGCATTAGAGTATCCTAACTATTAACATAAATGTGTTTTATTTGTGTATCACTCGGCTGTAGAACCTCAAATCATCGCTGAATTCATGCTGACACTGTCCTTCCTTCTGGAGGGCGGCTACTTTTGTTCCCCATGGTCCCTGTGTGTGTTGTAAAGTAGCCACTGCTTCAAGCTTGCTCCCGTGATGGACTACAATCTCATGTTTAGTTTACTAATTTGTATTTGTATTGATATTATACAAATTGTGCAGAAAAAAAAGAATAATTGGTCTCACAAGTTCAACGCCTTGGTGTTAACAAAGGATCAGCACTATGGACAGCGACAGAGAGCATGTTTTGCAATTACATAGCCACAAAACTCTTGTAACAACACTTTTCAGTTTCACAATGGCAGAATTACAAATATCTGCAATTTAAAGCCCAACTTCAGCATTTTTTTAGACTCCCCATCCCTGACTCCCCTCCCCCCAACAATGGTTTTGGGGAAAACATCCTTTTATCCATAATTCATTATTTCCTGCATTCTTCAGTCTGGTCTAGTAAAATTATGGGTCCTTCCATTTCTCCGTTGTAATACAGTGGGAGGTCGTTATTCTGTAATGATGTGTGAGAGTCCTTCTGTAGAGGAGTATTGTGGAACTAGGCTGGTGTGAGGTGTTCATGATGTCCTGCCCTCACAGTGGATTGCACGATACAGGGCATCAACCAACCTTTAACCACGCTGGATCACAGAATTGTGGGTCTGCAGGAGACCACACCAGAGAGGAGGTGAGTAATGCAGCTAAAGTTGCTCTTTTTCTTTTTCATTTTTTTACACTGCTGGGCTATTAATTTTTTTAATTTGGAGTTATAACCACACTGCAATTACAATTACCGGTATAAACTGTATGGAGAGGTCCTTTTACTTACTGGTTTGTGATCAGAACAGGGAGTAAGGGAAAGTCTCCCCAGCAGGGACACAGACAGCAATAAAAACTTGACAGAGGTTTTAATGCCTCTCCATACTATTCAAAATAAATACAATTTTGTCTGGAATTCCACTTTAGCACCTAACCTATAACTTTGATAATTGACATTAAAGTCCCTCTATACTGTCACCCTTAACCCCTAACCCATGTCCTACACTCTGCTAGTGTACAGGACCCCCTTAGAAATATAGTTTCCTGGTAGTGTGATCGGCTCACAGTGGTTGCTAGCAGTTTTTCTCTTATTTAAACAATGTGATTGATCATGTAACTTAACCCCCCCCCCCCCCGCCCCCAATCGGCACTTCGGCAGTGTCTCAGGAAGTAAGTAGTGAGTTGAATCTACAAATAAGGATCCCCATCAGATATGCGTTTGGGATGGAATACAGTTGCATTCACAGTTCCAGGATCTTACTAGAACTTAATTATTAATTTCATTCTTTTTGCAGCTCAGACCAAGCTTGAGTAAATTCATAGAAAAATATTATCAACTTCTACGTTTAAAGCTGCTACAAATACGGATGAGTGGAGTGATTTTGGCAAAAACTGATTTTGCCACAAAATTACCAATCTTGTCAAAGCTATAGATTTTCAATTTTCTCTCACTGAGCTGCTTTGGTGAGATTTTTTGGGGAAAAGTAAGGGGTTCATTTTGGCACAAAAAACGGTTTAGGATAGTTGAAAGGAGCTTCCATTACTTTCCATATAGACCATTGTACCCTTAAAGAAGAACTCAAGGCATTACTTTCTATGTAGCCCATTGTACCCTTAAGGCAAAATTTTTCTTAAACCTCGCAGTGCGGGGTTAAGTGCTCATTTTGGTCTAGGTGCAAAAATAAGAGAATTATACTCACCCCAATCCTTATAGCCAGCTGGCTCTTACGCTGGTCCTTCTAGCCCTGCTCCCTCGCCGCTCTGGTGGTCTAAGGTCCTATAAGTCATCACATCTTCTACATGTATTGGACATGAGGACATCAAAAGACATACCATCACTGCAGCATAGGAGAAAAGAGGCTGGAGGGAGCGCTGTCACAGCTGGCAGGCTCAGAGGATCAGATGAGTATAACGTTCCTATTTTCCCCCCTAGACCAAAACGAGCACTTAACCCTTGCAGTGCAAGGGTAGCCCCACTGCAAGGGTTAAGAAAATGTTTGTGTGGAGTTCTTCTTTAAACCTTAATTTGACCTTCATTATTGATTATGCATTTTGCCAAAATGGCCAAATTTTCACTGAAATCAAATTAAAACTTTGCTCACCCCTATTATTAAATGTAATCAGGGGCGTAACTAGAAATCACAGGCCCCCAAAGCAACATTTTGTATGGGGCCCTGTGATTTCTAGTTACGCCCACCTGATAACCCAAACAGCCCACCTGAGAGTGACCATGCAGAGCCCACCATAGAGTCTCTATGGTGGGCTCTGCAGGGTCTCAGGTGGGCTGGTCAAACCCTCTTACCTGTCAGCCCTGATCCACCTCCTCCTCCACGATAGCTGATGGGCCCCGCCTCTTTTGTCGCTGGGCCCCACCTGCTCAATCGCCGGGCCCAGCGTCCTCCATCTCTGGGCCCCGCCTCCTCCCTCATTGCCGACGCCGGTTCCAGCCTCCTCCTCCGCAGCTGCTGGCTGTCAGTGACTCAGCAGCGGCTGTGAGGAGGAACGCAGCGCTGCAAACATCATCGACAGGTTGTCAGTGATCTGAACAACGGGGCGTTCCTCCTCCCAGCTGCCAATGACAGCCACCAGCCTGAGATGCCATAGCAACCCAGGTGGCCCACACGGCATCAGGGGGATGTCCTGGCCGGGCCCCCGTGTGCCCCGGGCCCCATATCGCCCGCATGGGTCACTATGGCGATTGTTTCGCCACTGAATGTAATATTTAATATATTAAGTTAATCCTTCATTATTTCTCACACCTTGCTTAATATTTTTCTCCGCATTTATATGCAGGCTGAACAACAAATGTGACAGTGACAGGGGTTGGGACAAAACTTTAACACTGTCACCAAAAATCTGATCTGAGGTCTCTGTATAAAATAAATATTTGATGAAGAGGGCAAAAAGGGTGTATGGGTTTATTTTATTTACAATTTCGGTCACTCTCACTATCAGTAGCATGTGTACATACAGGTGAAACTCGAATAATTAGAATATCGTGCAAAGTTCATTTATTTCCCTGATGCAACTTAAAAGGTGAAACTAATATATGAGATAGACTCATTACATGCAAAGCAAGATAGTTCAAGCCATGATTTGTCATAATTGTGATGATTATGGCTTACAGCTCATGAAAACCCCAAGAACCCCAAATCCACAACCTCAAAAAAGTAGATTATTACATGCAATCAATAAAACAAGGATTGTACATAGAACAATATCGGACCTCTGAAAAGTACAAGCATGCATATGTACTCAGTACTTGGTTTGGGCCCCTTTTGCAGCACTTTCTGCAATTACTTTTGCACGATATTCTAATTATTCGAGTTTCACCTGTATAATCTTTGCCAATATTAAGTATAAAAAATGTAAAACTATTTTTTCAACTTTGAATAATTTTCAAACTAAATACCAACAGCCTCTAAAACATATTTTTATATGTGTTATCTCGCTTTAGTATGAAACTGTAAACCAAAACAAGTTTGGAAAATTCACACCCAACTTTCTCCCACCCACACTTTATAAAATGATTGATGCAATGGCACTTTATTTTTAAATGCAATAAAACTATAGCTATGGTTTAAAGGATGAAGTGCGCAATAGGATCATTTTCTTAAGACGAATTTTAAAAAATAGAGATTATTGGTTTTAAAGGCCAGCTTTACTAATTTGCTGTTGCCTGTAATGGCCCCTGCCATCATTGTCTTATTTATCTTAGATGGTCAAGTGCAACAAATACTGGTAAATTGAGCCATATTTTAATTTTAGATATTAGTATTAATGGGGGGTGGGGTGGGTGTACAGGGGTTCAGACAGTGCCACATCCTAAAATCTATGAATAAAGAAAAGCAACAAACAACAGACTTTTTAGGCACCACCATGACCACTTAGGGGGTTAGTCATAAAGGAGCCAAAGGATCCAGCTGTAGCTTCGGCTGCTCCTTCGGTTCTCCCCGGCTGCCGGAGCCCTTCAGTTCAGTGGAACCGAAGGGCTCCTGTACGGGCTATTCATTATAGCCCACACAGTAGCCGAAAGTGGCCGAGCCGAAGGCATGTGCTTCGGCTCGACCAAGCCAAAGTGTCAGCCGAAGTGGGGCAAACGGCCTGCCGAAGGGCCGGCCGTAAGCCCCGCAAATTACAGCTGGGCGGAGCCAGCTGTGATCTCATGGCTGGCTCCGCCCAGTTGTAATGACATATAAGCGTCTCCAAATCACCTGGGGACGCGGATCTGTCTTTAAACAAAAACAACTGAGCGGAGCTGACTGTGACGTCATGGCTGGCTCCGCCCAGTTGTTATTCATTGTCTGGGACTTGCTAGAAGACTCTAGCAGGTGTCGGCCAATGGGAACCAGTTGGGCGGAACTAGCTGTCACTGCTAGTCACCCAATTTGGTTTTTTTCTTTTTTTTTATCTTTCTTTTTTTAAATTTCATATTTATTTAAATTTTTAAAAATATTTTTGCAACTTTTTTTTTTTTACTTTTTTCACTGTTTTCTGTTTTGCTCGGTACAACAGAGGTGCCGAGCTGAATGCCGCTCAGTGGCATTCGGCTATTCACTCACTGCGAAGTCGAAGTCGAAGACCTTCTGTACTACGGCTCAGCCAAACATGCAGAATGTACAATTACATTAAGATCAATCGTCCAGAAAAGCCATGTGCATAAACCTTATCTAGGGATTATCATGTTGTCCAGGAACATAGCAAGAGTACTAATTGTCCATATAATTTGTCAGTGTAGCCCCAGGATAAATTGCTATTAACTTTGTATTCCGGTACACGTAATATCCACAACACTCTGGTATCAACTTAGCTATAGAAGATGGTGGGTTTTATATCTGTTCGTAAAACCATTGGGTAGATTATTTGTGCTTCCTGTGACACTTGTACGAGGAATGGGAAGTCATGCATATCAATAAAATCTTTCTTGGATGTGCTAACCCTTCCTTACAAAAAAATGTGTTTTGGTATTTGTCTGTGTCCCCATTGGAGAAATCAGTAGAATTATGAATCCAAGCGCACTCCGAATGGTTTAAAGGCCATGAAATGTGGGGTGCTCCTGTTACCCCATCAGAATGTAACCACCAGCACACCCAATTGCTCAGAAAGAACACACTTAAAAGTCACATCAAGTACAGCAACATTTGGGAGCTTTACAGAACTTATGCATAAAGCTCCAAAATTCTGGCGCACTCTGTGACTATTAATTGTACTCTTTCTGAGCAATTGGCTGTGCTGGTGATTACATTTTTAATCCCACTGGAGAGATTTTTCATGATTTCAGTATAGTGCATACTATAGGCTCAGACTCTCTTTAACCATGCACCATTAAGCCACACCCAGCATTCAGTGCAATTTAGCCATGTCCATCATATGTTCTCCACCCCCAAGGCATCCCTGATAATGTAATTGTTTTATGGATATATGGAATTTTTATATGGATATTTTTAATATACATTCTCATTATTGCTTATTTCTTTAAAACATGCATATTACCGAAGTGAAGCATATCTCTAAGTTAGCGCGACTGTAAACTCGACTGAAAATGCAGTAGCAGTTATGTTATGTACAATATACAAAGTTCTTTCAATGTAATATACAATTTCAAGGACAGCCTTTGCGCACCATTGGCACCTTTTAACCCAAACTGTTTTGCAGTTATGTGCTCAGTCCACTAATGATCTGCTGAACGTAGTGCTCTTCTCAATTCCCAGAACAAGCTCCCCGGAGAAATGCCAGAGGTGTCTGAAATGGCAACAAGTCAGACCGTGCCAGATCACAGCATCTGAGGCTTCTTCACCTTTGACAAAAAGGAAATTTGATAAGAGCATGTTGTATAAATTCATTGTGTTGCAACTTGCATCCGTGTCAGATATGTAAAGCTCTATTAGAGATGACGAGTACATCTAAATGGTCTGTTGGGTAGCTAATGTTTCACGCTAGTATAAGATAAAACCGCTCTCAAGACAAACGGTTCACCGAATAAATATTGCCATTCTTTTGAATTATCTTAAAATAAATAGTGCCACTCTTTAGAAATATATATATTAGAGGTGCACCGAAATGGAAATTTTAAAACCGAAACAAAAAAAAATGTCAGGCCGAAAACCGAAAACGTTTTTTTTTTCAATTTTTTTAAATATTTTATTTTTTATAAACTTTTTAATTTTTATACAGAATCCTCTTTGTTTTCATAGTATACTTACAGAGGTTCTTAAACATGATATACTTTGTCTATTCAAAGTATTTTCTAGGTAGCCAGACAGTGCTGGGTCCCATGGCAGTTGTATGATTTACTATGGTTGTAGTTATTCTTTTGCATGTATGGCCATCCTGAAGTTTTTCGCAAATGTAGGTACAATGCCAAAAACGTAATGTTTCCCACAGATGATGTGATTTGCAGACACATCATCCATATAAGTGGTCTAAAGTTAAAGAACTCCAGGATTTTTTTTTATTAACCCCTGCAGTGGTGCTACCCCCCACACTACAAGGGTTAAGTGCTCGTTTGTGTCTAGGTGCTAAAATACCAAAGTTATACTAACCCGAAGCTCCAAGCCAGCCAGCTGTCACATCACTCCCTTCAGGCTGTCTCCCCCTCCCTTCAGCATTGGAATCTTCCTTATGTCTATACATTGTGTAAAGATTTGATGATTTACGGAACATCATACCATTGCAGGAGAGGTAGAGAGACATTGGTAGGAGTTGTCGAAAAAGAAGAAGAAGAAGCTGGCATGGAGCTTCAAATGATTATAACTTTGTTTTTTACCTAGACAC
Source organism: Nanorana parkeri (assembly GCF_000935625.1). Lineage (NCBI taxonomy): Eukaryota > Metazoa > Chordata > Amphibia > Anura > Dicroglossidae > Nanorana > Nanorana parkeri. Next base: position 590,123 of record NW_017307361.1, read on the forward strand.
AAACAATCACTTAACCCTTACAGTGCAGCGGGAGGGGGGGGGGTAGTTAATAAAAAAAATGTCCTGGAGCTCTTCTCGAAGGCTCACCCCAGCCTAATTTGTATTGCTCCAAAAGGTCCTTCAGCCTGTATTACAAGAAAAAAAATCTCAGGCTGCATTACTAACCTTTAATCCAGAACTGTTCCCCACAATGCTTCTCCACCACAAGAGGTCTTTAGTCTTCTGGATTAAATGATGCTCATCACTCAGCGAGGAAGTTTGAGTGTGTAGTGTGAGTGTGCAATACCATTCCCTTCCCTTAGGAGGCCATCACCATATTGCCCTTCATTTACAGTGTACTGGTGCAAACAGTGGCACACTCATCATCATCATCGCTGCTATTTGCATCAGTATAGATTGCCCAGCCCAGGGAAGACACAAGAATAAAGGGAATTATGCAGCTTCATGAAAGGCAATTAATACCAGTAGGGGTCACAAGGGGGCGGGGGGGGTTGTAAAGGGAGCACAGAGTCTGAAGTGGGATTTACCTTTCAGATTTACAGGTCCCTTAACATTCAACACCAGCCTGTCTAGAACACCAAGGACCCATTTTAGAACTCCTCAAGTCATTGTGATTCCCTGTCTCCTATATATTTAGCCCATTGACGTCATTGAAGTGTTTGCACAAATTCCAGATTCTGCATCAGACATCCGCTTCTCCTACTGCCGTATTTTTATTTTCTCTAAGATCGGATTGATGGATTCAAACAAAACCTTTTTTTGTAAGGACATTAATATTCTTTACTTTACTGAGAATCATAATCTGCTGAAGTCATCATGCATGGTAAACAGCGACCAATATCTTGCTTTATGAATGAAGGTGTCAGCCAGTCAATTAGCTGCAGAAATAACACCCGCTCCCTTAGGGAGGATTCTCTCCTTCTCATTGATAGCAGCTGAAATGTCAAACATGCTGTAAATGTCGTGGAGAAGGCAGATAACAATTGGCAGCTGTTTGCTTTATTTCCTTGTTTTAAGAAAAAGGGAATTTTCAAATAATTTTTTTCTCTTTTTTCCCCAAGTTAAAATAAAAAAAAAGTGAATTCTTCCTTTTGACAGTCTGTGAAGGGTGTGACATTTACACTAAGTTGAAGGGATTTATTCATTTATTTTAACTTTTTATTGCTGACAGTGGTTAGGCTGCCCTTGATGAAATTTGAGCCCACACAGCAGTTTCAGCTTGAGAATGCCACATGTGATATCCGTCCAAAACAAAAATTGCAAAAATAGTGTAACTGACAAAACGCATATTAGCGGTTTAAAGCCGTAGGTGTGTATGCCGGTCACAAGTGGTGGTGAATAAAATACAGGTGATTCTGAGGAAGGGGGCATGCCCCTGAAATGCGTAAATCCAGCCTCTGGTATGGTGATGTGACCGGAGGCAGCTTTTTAAACGAGTCGGAGCAGAACATTCCTTAGACATTGATCTTGGGGTCTCTTATTGACAAGCGTGACTTATATTTTACAAATGTGAGTATTTTTAACTGTTTTTATTATTCAAATAAAAAAAGATTTCACACAAGGAGGTGGCGCTTTGTTGCTTTTGTCTTTTATGTATCTGATGAGAACCCCAGAGTCTCTTTGACGAGCAGCCTCTCCAAAAGCTGTGGATATTTTACAAGAAAGACTACTCCTGGAGGATTGGGTGATGGTAATCATTAGCGCCAAGAGTTAAATCGACTTTTTCTGTGACATGAAGAGGGAGTCTACCCCACCACTTAATTCCACGGTAAAGGTACCTAAGAATTAAACCATACTACCCTTGCCACTACCCCCAAAGATTAGAAGTGCTTTGTGACTAGAGCACTAAACTGCGCAAAAGGCGCTATATATGTTGTTTTGTTTAGTATGTTTACCAGGTTTAGTTGGATTGTGTGTGTAAGGGTTTTGAATGAGAGGGGAGGAGATGACTTTATGCCACTCTCAACCCTTCCCCCTTGTCCCTGCCCTCACCCTTATTCCCTACCCCACTCCCTCCTTTCCTCCCCTTTGCTGTTCTCTTTTTCCTCTCCCCCTTCCCTATGTCCCCAGGCCGGTAGAGATATATTGGAGGGATACGTTTCCTTAGCCTCAATCCAATGGCATCTATAAAATTTGGGACATATAATGTGAAAGGGCTCAACTCTCCAGTGAAGCGACATTCTATACTCAGAGAACTAAAAGATTTCACACAAGGAGGTGGCGCTTTGTTGCTTTTGTCTTTTATGTATCTGATGAGAACCCCAGAGTCTCTTTGACGAGCAGCCTCTCCAAAAGCTGTGGATATTTTACAAGAAAGACTACTCCTGGAGGATTGGGTGATGGTAATCATTAGCGCCAAGAGTTAAATCGACTTTTTCTGTGACATGAAGAGGGAGTCTACCCCACCACTTAATTCCACGGTAAAGGTACCTAAGAATTAAACCATACTACCCTTGCCACTACCCCCAAAGATTAGAAGTGCTTTGTGACTAGAGCACTAAACTGCGCAAAAGGCGCTATATATGTTGTTTTGTTTAGTATGTTTACCAGGTTTAGTTGGATTGTGTGTGTAAGGGTTTTGAATGAGAGGGGAGGAGATGACTTTATGCCACTCTCAACCCTTCCCCCTTGTCCCTGCCCTCACCCTTATTCCCTACCCCACTCCCTCCTTTCCTCCCCTTTGCTGTTCTCTTTTTCCTCTCCCCCTTCCCTATGTCCCCAGGCCGGTAGAGATATATTGGAGGGATACGTTTCCTTAGCCTCAATCCAATGGCATCTATAAAATTTGGGACATATAATGTGAAAGGGCTCAACTCTCCAGTGAAGCGACATTCTATACTCAGAGAACTAAAGCGGGAATCGGTCCACACACAAGGGGGACACCTAGCACAGGAAACTATGCTGGCACATATTACAGTGATCCCCAAAATAGGAAAGGACCCTACGAACCCGGCCAGCTATAGACCTATATCTCTGTTGAACAATGACATATATATATATATGTATGCATATATGTATGTATGTATATATGTATTGTGGCATTGTGAGGCAATACCACGGTGTTAG
>NW_017307362.1:0-469 GCF_000935625.1 Nanorana parkeri
GATCCTTCGGCAGCTTTGTGAATAGACCCCTAAGTCAACAACCCTGCCCTGGTATAGGCCTTAACACACAGCAGCACTTTAGTGTACGTTGCCATTGAATGAGTTCCCATAAAATGGTAAAAGGTTGTTTTGGCCACTCTGGATAAGTTGCCATGTAATATATGTTGACTTGCATGCAGTATGCAACAGACACGTGTGAACCTGGCCTGAACAAATTTTTTACACTTTTGCACTGTGTTGCATTACAGCACGGACATTATCATGTCTTGTGCTGCATGTTAACATGAATTACAATAAGACAGCCCATACATTTTCAGTGAGGGCAGCGCAATATGATTCACAAAAAGTAGAAAAGCAGACATGAACCTCTTTTTCTATCCAACACACCAAAATGAACAGCACATTATTATTATTATACAGGATTCATATAGCACCAACAGTTTGCTCAGCGCTTTACAAAATTGCTGGC
>NW_017307362.1:526-968 GCF_000935625.1 Nanorana parkeri
ATCAGTCATTACCATAATGGTGTGAAACCAACCTCTAGATTTTTAGTGTAAGTTGCTTCTTTACAGTTTTGAGTACCTTCAATTTTCACCATTTCACAACGATTGAACATTAACAAGCATTTGTCTTTTACTAGTTATGTACAGTTTCAGCTTTCATATTTAGTATGAAGTTTGTAAGTTATGTTGTGTTTCTTTAACTGTCTCCGGGCCGGCCGTAGTAAAAAAACGGCCGGCCAGGAGCTCTCTAGATCTGAGCGGGCGTCTTCAGACGTCCGCTCAGACACGCCCCCTTGGGCGCGCGCGAGCGGGAAATGGCCGCAATTTAAAAACGGGCAGCGATGCCCGTTAATATACATGCGATCCGCCCACTGTAAAGCCGGCGGATCGCTTGTATTTAGCGACGATCGGTGCGCCCCCCCCTCCCTCTGCTGTCCCCCCCGCC
>NW_017307362.1:1178-1533 GCF_000935625.1 Nanorana parkeri
CATATTTTGCTATCACATGGGGGGGTTTATTAGCCCCCGTATGTGATAGCAATAAAGTTTAGTGGGAAAAAAAAAAGGAAAAAAAAATTAAAGTCCCCCCCCAAATTTTAAGTAACACATAAAAAATAATTTAAAAAAAATGTTTAAGTCCCCACCCATACATACACGCATGCATACCTGCGTCGGGGGTGCATACGTGCAAAAAAGACGATTGCGCCCATTACGCCGCACATGTTACATATCGCCGCGAACGTCGCAGTGAGAGCAATAAGTCTAGGGCCATCAATCACTGATAACACTAAACTGATGAGCGGTAAAAACGTTTAAAGCGTCGCCTATGGCTAATTTTGGTTGC
>NW_017307362.1:1871-5251 GCF_000935625.1 Nanorana parkeri
TGAGATGAGTGATTTCCACTCACCTCATAGTTCTAGCCGACCTGTGACAATGAGACTGTCACAGGTCGGCTCAGTAGATCAGGAGGTGAGCGAACACATACCAGGTTCGCTCACCTCTCGTTCCTGTCACGGCTCTCTGCCGTGACAGGGGGAGGGGCTGGATTCCCCTCTCCCCGCTCCGATCTGCCAGCGCTGACTGGCGGAACCGACGGGGGAGGGGGTGGGTACAGCTGGCTCTGCCTCTAGATAGGCAGAGCCAGCTGTCACTCACGCAGCTGGACGGATCCCATCTACGGGATCCGCTCCGTCTGCGGCGTCTCAGTATACCGCGAGCCGTAGCTCGCGGTATACTGAGCTTATGGTAACGGGAGGACGCTAGTTTGTGTCCTCCCGTTACCCTAAGGAGAACTATGGGGAAAAACACTGACCCCATAGTTCTCATTTAAGGGTTCTATGGTTTTAAAAAAATTATGGTTTGGGGGTATTTTACAAACTATTAAAGCTGTAAGTAACAAAAAGTAAAACATGATAAAAAAAAGTAAAAATAGCAAAAATGATCCAACCATCTGAGGTAAAAACTAGGGAGCAGGGCCTGGCAGCAAAACAGTCAATTGAAGAGTCTGCAAGCACTTTTAAGGAAGAAACAAATAAATGTTACCAATAATATTAGCTCTTTTGATAACCTTTTTTTCTATTGTGAAAATAACTGCATTGTCACAAAATACCAGCATAGCCATTTTAAAATGAAATGTAATTACTAAAAATAACATATGGTATTTAGTCTTAGTCTTACTTTTTTTAACTGCACTTTCTAAAATGTAATTTGTTGGGGAAAACCAGTATAAGCTACCCAAACATAAAGCTCTATTTAATGGAGAGTTAAATGGGAAAACACAGAGATATTTTGCTGCTTTCTGCAGTAACACAAGCTCCTGGAGAAACTCATTGATATTCGGCATTATAACAGATACTGTTTGTTGTGTTTGTTGTGTTGCCTGGGGAACAAGCTTTTTTTTTAAACATTCTTTATTTTATTTTCTTGCATGTAGTGAAACCTTTTATTGAAATTCAAATAACAAGTTTTCTTGTTTGCTTAAGGAAGGAATGCAAAAAAATTTAAGGAAATACAGATTGCTGTAATGGTGGAAAAAAAGAAAGAAAATGTGCTACCAACCACCCAAACTGCTCAACAATACATATGAATGTTTGTTAACACAACCAGGCTTCCCGGGTATTTGGTGATGAAAACAAAGCTTGTATTTCCATTTAATGGTGGAGAAGTAAAGATGTGCAGCTCTGTTGCAGGCCAGCGTACAGATTTAATGAAAAAAATACATTTGAAGAGGCAGTCTTTGTGGAGCTGCTCAAATAATAATTTTATCAAGCCCCAAAACATATCACCTGAAGGTGCACTGAGATGCAGTTTAAATGTTTTCTATTATGCCTCCATTGTTTGGAATGACAGTATGCCAGTGTCACTGGTTTGTGTCTTGCGTGCCACAGACTATGTTTTTTTCTCTTCACAATCTCCTGTTATCTAGCAATTTTTGTGCCCTAATTGCTCTGATGGTTAGCATATTTGTGCACATGTACTCCTGTTTTTTACTATTTTTTTTGGTCCTGGTGTCTGGTGTGCACATTTATGCCCCACATATAGCCTCTGAAGTCTTTGTGCATACAGTGATGACATTATGGGGAAGCATTAAAGGAAACACTATACTGGTGGTCATTGCAACAAACAGACCTCCTCTTAGATCGAATGCCAGGTGAAAAGAGAAGGCAAATGTTCTCTTCTTCCTTTCTCCCCATATCCCATAACATGTATGTCTGTGTGATCTTTAGGAGAAAAATCACTCTGCTGCATCTGGGAATGTAATAGTTATATATAACAGTATAGTAATGCAGTGTAATAGTAATATATCTATCTATCTATCTATCTATAGATAGATATATATATATATATATACACACATCTATCTCTATATATATATATATATATATGTGTATATACTGTATATATATACACGGAGTGACCAGATTATTATGACCACCTGACGTTTGTAGACAAATTAGCTATAATTAGCTATAATTTCGCGCTGAAGTTGCTAGAGGGCCAGACCATTATAAATAGGGAAGCAGGTTGTTTACCACGACAGTAGAAGTGATTTTTTTCTGAAGATATGGGTAAACAATGCGATTTAACAGCCTTTGAACGTGGGATGATTGTTGGATATACATGCCACCTTTACGCAATGTCCACAGCACTCTCCTGGTGTTGTCTCAAATTAATTCATAGCCCTGCAACAGTGACAATAGTAACCATTCAGTTTCCCAGCATCTCAAAACATATGGACTGAGATGTAAGTATATATTTTGCACTCTGGGTAGAGAGTTTCATGAGATTGAACCCACATTTTTATGCTAAGGTTTCCAAGACAATAAACATTCTGGTCAAACATATTCTGCAAATGGACTTCTTCAAATGTAAATCTTCTTCATAGGCCTCCAAGACTTTTGGAAAATTCCCTTCTATAATGTATCTATCTATCTATCTGTCTATCTATCTATCTATCTATCTATCTATCTATCTATCTATATCTCTATATCCATATAGATAGATAGATAGATAGAGAGAGAGATTCTTTTTAACTTTTGAGAGTCCAAGGAAACAATAAAAACAATAAAAAAACAGTGTCTGGCTCGCATAATTCATACCAGATCATTTAGGCAAAAGGCATAAGTATGGATCTCACTTACAGAGGATATGCTTTGAACTAACTGTAACCAAGCTAAATTAATCTGACTGAACAGACTGCCTCCAATTATGGATACATGAGCTTTTCGTACAAAATTGATAAATGAGTGATTAAACAAGAACAATGATTTTTCAGTACTGCATTTATGATTTATATGCCGATTAAGTGTTAAAATTTAATGAATATAACAATGGGTAAGTGTAAAAATTCATCTTGCTGTGTTAAAAGTTTAAAGCAGGATTAACTAGACTGGTCAATGCGCTGGAGGCTGTAGTACATGAGTAATGTTGTAAGGCTAACTCACATACTCTTAGTGATGGGGAATGCATATGGCTTTGTAGTACCAGTACAGTGGAAAATGTAGTAAACAAATAAAAGAATGCAGCATTTTGTATATAATAATGAATATAACAATGGGTAAGTGTAAAAATTCATCTTGCTGTGTTAAAAGTTTAAAGCAGGATTAACTAGACTGGTCAATGCGCTGGAGGCTGTAGTACATGAGTAATGTTGTAAGGCTAACTCACATACTCTTAGTGATGGGGAATGCATATGGCTTTGTAGTACCAGTACAGTGGAAAATGTAGTAAACATATAAAAGAATGCAGCATTTTGTATATAATC
>NW_017307362.1:13752-17700 GCF_000935625.1 Nanorana parkeri
TATAAAGCTTTTTATGTACAACGATGGCATTTGAAACCAATGTTGTTAAAATCTATAACATTTTATTGATAAATATATAATGAAACACAATAAGAGCTATGCCTGGAAGATTTGAGCATTTACATAAACCCCCACCTCAAACCCATCCTATACATGCATGTCTGAATAGCAATTTCACAATCAATAATCAATACAATATGTCTGTATTGTCTCAATAAACAATGCCAATCATGAGGTTGTGATTGGAAGGCAAAGCGTCTCATGAACCATTGATTTGCAGTTGAGAAACTGCGTTAATAACATGTTTTGTATGATTGTAGATACTTACCTCCTATGTTCTAGTGAAGAAGTGGACCCTTGGTTCATGAAAATAATTTAGATTGCATTGCCTCCCAATCACAATCTTATGATTGAAATTGTTTATTTAGACCATACAGACATACCTTATTAATTATTGTATTTGAGATCAAGGTTTATATAAATGCTCAGTCCTTACAAATATAGCTCTTGTTTGATTTTTTTCAAATATTTAACATTAAAATTGTATACAAATTTTACAGCATCGGTTCCAGATGACACGATTGTACTTTAAAAGTCCAATACATTTTTTTTCTTTCTCTTTTTTTATGCTCTACAATAAAATGGACTGAAGCAGGTTTCACTGAGACAATTATAAAATGGCTCCAACTGTTAGTGATTAAGATTAGATTCATATTTAACTCATTAAAGATTTAATCTGATTGTAAGTTTCTACATTTTTATTTTGAAGTTTTCAATGTTTTGAAATTATTTACAAATAGACATTTATTACTGTATTCTTGTAAGAAGCAGAACAAAAACCAGTCTTTCAACAGCAAACAGTAGCTAAGTACGCAGGCTGATGGTCAATTTGGGCACCGACTAGGTACCAGACAGACTGATAACGCTTATGATCAGAACGAAGAAAAATGTACAAACATAGTTAAAACAATTTGCAGGAATAGCCCAGAGCATGAACAATCAACAGAAATCAAACAGACCCAAATCCTGGGCAAGGACGGACTAACCCTGGGGTAGGCAACCTTGGCTCTCCAGCTGTGCTGAAACTACAAATCCCATCATGCTTCTGCCTCTGGGAGTCATGCCTGTGGGTTGCAATGCCTTATGGGATTTGTAGTTTCAGCACAGCTGGAGAGCCAAGGTTGCTTACCCCTGGGCTAGTCTCTTGATCAGCCACAGGCTGAATGACCAGCAGTCTATTTAAACTTTTTTGATTTACAGCAGGTATGCACTGTGGAGACCTGAGCTGCAGTGCTGAGTAATAATCAGCAGATGGCAAAGGCTCAAGGCTGACCACTACAACATCCTTTAAAAAGGATTCATAAAGCACCATGAGTATTCTAAAACAAAAATAAAAGTACAAGATCACCCTCTTGGCTCTTTGTCATATCTTTTTGCCATGTCTTCTTCAAGCTGTATATAAACTCTCAGAGATCTTGGACTTGAGAACCAACTAATCTAAATCCACCATTAGGGATATTTCTCTAAATCCCCCAAGTCTTCAAACTTTGCACAGAAATGTTAAAACCAAAATGACTTTTTCCCCCCTTTTTAATTTTTTTTTAATACTTGTATTGTAAGCACATGGCGCTTAAATAGCCTCAGCCAGGGAATGATGAGTGCCAGTGGCAAGAATATACAGATGTCAGCTAAATGTAAATACAGCAGGTAGTGGGGTGGTGCAATAGCCAGCCTGCTATTGGTCATTTAAAATGGCAATAGTCAAAAGCAGGTTGGCTATTGCACCTTCCCACTACTTGCTGTGCCCTTCTCCCAGTGGGGAGGAGAGAGCTTTGTGATCCAACCAACTTATTGTTAATGAGAATAGTTGACAACTATTCTCATTATTGATTATTATCGATTAGTTGGTTGAAGCCCTAGTTCGGTTGGATTTCTGGGCTCCCATATCTAGGAATACATCTCACACCAACATTTGAAGACTTATATACAGCCAACCCCCCACCACCACTTCACTGCAAACTCATAAACCTTCTGGAAGCATGCAAGCCTTAAAGCAGAATGAAAGCCTTATTTTTGGCATATATCTACTGCTAGTAAGATATGCAGTGCCGCTCACTCCCGACTGAAAAACTCCCTGTTCACAAACGGCTGTGAAGGTGGAAGTGTGCGGGCACATGTGCAATAGAGAGGAGGGGAGGAAACCAGTGAAATGAAGAAGATGATCTGATCAAGAGGCATCAAATAAGGTAAGTGCTTACAACAGCATTTGGGGGGACGGGGGGCCTTTGTCACTTTAATACATATCTTGGTTTGGCAGACTGAATGCAATAAACATTTTAATTTTTTACCCTAATTACTTTATTGCTTCAGAGTATTTCCAGTTATGGTCCATACTTTTACTGTCCGTTCATTACAAGAATTCATGAGAAGTAACTGGGGACCCCATGCCCCAGAGTTACATTATACTGTCATTGATTGAAGGATATTATTGGTATCCCATTGATAGCCATTTCTTATAAAGTGGTCCACATAACCCCTCTTAAACTGGGCATGATAATAGAATTAGCAGACTGGTACGAGATTTGGACTTCTACAGCTGAAAGCTCCACCAACAAATTATTTTTGAAAAATACTTTATATCTGGGAAGCCAGATATGTCCTCAAATATTTGCCTTATTGCTTCCAAAATTGTGAGGCAACTGGCATTATGTTACATATATGGTGGCCCTACCCTAAAGAGCAGTAACTATGGATTATAGTCTATCATCTAATTAATACTTTTACAGTTCAACCATGTGCAGACCTCTTACCCCTGGCTTCACAGTCATGCAGGACTGGCATGTTGCTTGTAGTCCTATAAGCATGTGCTCTGTTCCTGCCTTATTGCTGTACTGTTCTAGCTGCTTTAGGCAATGCCACACCTCACCTGCAGTATAATGTACTTTGCTTCATGACCAATTCCTTCCCAGTCTCTCAATTTACCTTTCTGTTTAAGCTGTGCTCAGTTTAGCACTCCTTGCCTGACAGTGGTGTAAAGTTATGGGCGCCCGGGGCAGAAATTTTTTTTCCGCCCCCCCCCCCATAATGCCTGAGCAATCCTAGCCCTGGATCCCAGTTCCTTTAGTTAGAGTTCCTAGAGTATACCTGTGTTCCAGGGGTATTTCCTAATTCCACAGAATCATTTTGTTCCAGTAGCTCCAGTTCCTGAGATCCCACTGTTCTCCAGTGGCCTGTTCTGTCCTGTGACTCCACTTGCTCCTGTGTATTCCCTGTGCTCTTCAGTGAGCTTCATCAACCCTGTAATTGTGTGTTCCCTCTGCTATTCTGTCAGCTTCCAGCAACCCTGCACCTGTGTGTTCCCTTTGATCTCTAGTCAGTTTAACATGACACTGCAACTACCACTTTTGACTTTGTCTCCTGGTGATTCTGATCCACTGTCTGTCCTGACCTTTGGGCTTGTCTTCTGATATCCTTGTATGCAATCAACTGAGTAGGGTGAACCTGAGGGTCATGACCTAGGGTCAGTACATAGCAAAACCCATATCCACTACTAGGAGCTCTGGTGAACACTGGACAATGGGGGGATCCAACGCTACCTGCTCAGTACCGTAGCACTTGGCTTTGGCATTGGACTCTCAATTTCATCTTATCTTATCTGCTCTGGCTTCCAGCTGCCCTTCCAGTTCCACAGTTCTAGTCCATAGTTATATTTTCTCCTTGCTCCTGCCTTGTCAGCCTACACTACTCGCACCCCTCCAGGCACCCAAGGTACCCCATAAGTGTACAAGGATCCACATCCTTTTTTCAAATCAGATACTTTTTTATTAAGAATTTTAACAATTTAACAACAAGTAATAGAGAACAAAAAACAAACAAAACAACAACATTCATATAGACAAAGAAACATAACATAGAGAACAAAATCAATCGTATCAATATTATTATTAT
>NW_017307362.1:19362-24509 GCF_000935625.1 Nanorana parkeri
TATTATACAGTGCTGGTTTAGACCTTTAAAAAACAGGAAAAATTAAAAAAGAATAATAGGGCCAGCAAGGTCTAAGCAAACATTTTAGATACAATATATGCTAAATACCTAGCAGATTAATTCAGTAAAACAAACCATAGATAAAATTGTATGACACAGTACTAAACACATAGCAGGAGACCGATGAAGGTACTCTGCTCATAAGGATATGGGATGAGGGTCTGCAATCAAACCATATATTCCAAACCATATAATATTTAGACCTCAGTACCCCTATGTTGATAAGTGGGCTTTTCAAAGGAGATAATATGTTCCAGCTAAGTACACCAATCCTCTACCGTGGGCGGGAAGGGGGATAAAGGATCCACATCCTTGAGCCTGGATCATATCCTTGAGTCCACATCCTGACAAATACAGTCCTTGGCTGTAACTTATGTAAGAACACCTTAGACGCCTATAAATCTATACAAGGTATCCCTATATCTGCAAAATATTTGTTGGCTTCGCTTTTAATGCCAATAAACAAGCAATAGCTTATTCTTGTAAATCTCGAAAGTTATACTTTGTGAAAGTGAAAAATAGACTAAATAGAACTATAACTAACAAAAAGCTGACGACTATTGCCCTGGACATTTATAATTTTTGTTAAAAAACTGGTCACCTTAAAAACCTTACTCTACACCTAATAACAGACTTCTACAACTTTAACTGCATTATTGGGCCTGCAAACTCCCCTCCTTACCTTTCCCACTATGTTAGTTTATCTTTTGTTTCTTTTAAGAATTTTTTTTTTAATCCAACTAGATGGCATAATATTTGGAACATTATTTTTTTTTTTTAAATCACATTTTATACACTTTAAAAGTAATTGTTATCTCTCTCTAACCTTTTCATGAGTAACTATCTTTGATACACCATGTCACCAGCAAAGTACCCATGGAAAATAAAAATATAAATGATGTAAGCTATGCTTTGTTGTTGAGTAATACTATGCCATTTTGTATGGCTCTGGCTAGTGTACTTTTCTAATACTGGTAACACAGCACTGAAAAAAAGTGATTCCACATTAAATGTACTTGCAACATGACGCTGTGGAGCAAGTTGATGGCATAAGAGCTAACCACTCAGCAATCTTTTACCTCTTTTGCAATGGCCTGTATTTCAGCTTCAGGTTTCTGTTGGGGCCGTGATAATAATCTAATAAATCGCATTTGTGCAGCCTGGCAAATATATAAAAATACATTCATAGTCTGTTGCAGAAGCTCTTACATTTCCTGTTGTTGAGCTAATAGCAGGTTTCTACTAACTTCCCTTTCTTTATCCCTCTGGGCATCTGTAGAAGGGGTGTCCATAACCGCTGAGGCGGCCTCTCTATAGTTCCAAGGCTTAATTAAACGTACCTGATCAACCTACTCGTTTTTCCATTTATCAGGCAGGTAAATCTTGTAATTTACTTAACCTTAATGTTTCTTTTATTTCATACGTGACCTGTAATTGGACCAAAAACCTACTTCATACTGTGGGCACAAGTACACAGTACACCATCTTAAGAGTTAAAGCACTCAACTTTCACAGACCAATCGTACACAACACTTAGAGCCTCCCGAGCTTGCTCCATGTGTTCCCATAAGCATGACAGTCATAGTTCTGACTTGCATAAGAGAAATATTCTCTATCACACTTTTGTAGGGAGTGGTTTCCTTATTGGTGCCTATAACAACTCAAAAGGAGAAAAACTAGAAAGGGACTAGAAAACTACTGTAACTGCAAAAGTAACCTTTGATAATAGACAGTCCCAATTGTTTCAGGTCAGAAACTGAAAACGCATTGAAGCTCTTGGGCCAACAAAATAGTCAGCTAACTAACATTTTGAAAAGGAGAGTTCAGTAATGGCAGCATAAATGTTTTTTATAGTACATGCTTTCTTTATCGGAAGATTTAAAGTGACAATGAAGTCTAAAATGTCCCCCCATGCTGCTTTAAGGAGTTAACTTAAATGATGCCTCTTGATCTGAGCATCTTCTTCTTTCCAGTAGTTTTTAGGAGTCCCTCCAATGCTAGTGCCGGTCCCTGAACCAGCGCTATCTGCTGTGTCTTCCTGTCCCATGGAGTCTGTGCTCATGCACACTGCCGGGCTGCTTGCATTGACTCACCCTGTGTCTCTCCTCTTCTCCTGGCCTAAGATCTCTACTGCACATGCGCCCGCCCGGTGACAGAGGTAAGTAATGACCTTTTTGGTTACTTTTTTATGTTTTTGCCTATGTCTACTGCTTGCTAGCAGTAGATATATGCAAAAAATAAGGTTTAATTCTACTTTAAGTTGCTGTACAGAAACCATATACTTTTGCCAAGTGGTTCTTTGTATGAAAACATCTTTTATTAGAGCTAGCCGATATCTTATTGGATATCTGTGAGCCTTTAAAGCCAGAGACTTGGGCCAATTTTAGTCAAGTGAATACAGTCAATTACAGGCAGCCAAGTGAACAACCGACCCCAAGTGAAGTGAGCCGAACACTGTTCGGCTATTCACTTCAGGCTTGTACGGCTGATTTCAGCTATATATCGGCTGAAATCAGCCGTACATCGGCTTGCTTCGCATGGCTTCGGGTCGGCCGAACATGCTCAGCATGTTCGGCCGACCCGAAGTGCAGAAGGAGTTCGACTCAGCCGATCCAACATCTGGAACGGCTGAGCCGAACCTCCGGCAGGCTACTCACTGATGTTCGGCCTTTTCTTATAGATGCCAAACAACAGTGAGTGAATAGCCAAATAGTTTTTTTTTCTATTCTGACACGGCTCTGTGTCAGAATAAAGAAAAAAAGGAACGGCAGTGTTTCTCTCCTTGGCAGCCGGGAGCAGGAGACTCCCAGAGCGCCAGGGAGAGTTTGCTGTTTGGAGATCAGTGTCCCTGGTTAGCAGGTAACCAGGGACGCTGATCTCTCTGCAAGTGGCCAGAGCCAGCCGTAACATCACAGCTGGCTCCGCCCAGCTGTCAGAAGCAGGCTGTCGGCCAGCCAATGGCCAGCCACTCGGCCAGCTTCGGCTTTCAGCGCGGCTCAGCCGAGCCGATGCATATGCGTTCAGCTCGACTAAGCCGCTCGGCCACGTTCGGGAGCTGTACGGGCTATAGTGAATAGCCCTACAGCACCCCTTCGGTTCTACTGAACCATAGGGGTCCTGGGGCCGAAGCTAGCCGAAGGATTGGCCGTAACAAACGGCTAGATCCTTCGGCAGCTTAGTGAATAGACACCTAGATCTTAATTCAGATAGTACCTACATATTAACACTTGAACAAATTACACATACAATTGGCATGGTGTATTCATTTCTATGATCTAAATGAACAAAGATGCAGATTTCTCATTTGGAAAAAGTAAGTATACCTCTAAATTTACCACCACTTAAATCCATGAAATTAGGATCTGTTCCTGATTAGGTGCCAATGATGAGAACATCCTTAGGGAGTATGTATGGTTATACTACAGAACCACAACCTTCTATCTCTTACAGCCAAGGAAAGCGCCATCTCAGCCTATATTTGGATTGCAATTGACATGATGCTGCATGTGTGATTAGCTGTGACACCAGCCATTTGAGGGCTTGAAATTTTGGTTGAGAGCTGAGATAAGCGCACTGGCAACCTTGACAGTTGGCATTAGACATGTGCATTCGGATTCAGACAAACCTGCAAATCAACGAAAATCAGTTGATTCGGCGGTTCGTCTGAATCCGAAATAACTAATTTAATGTATGCCTGAATATACTAAAATGATATACGGCACTCATAAATTAGTTTTCAGAACATGCCGGCGGCCATATTGGCCGCCGGCATGTTTTGGGCATGCCCACCGCCATCTCGGAGGCGGAGCCTGTGACGTCACATGACGTGATTTGACACGCTGAATGAGCGGTGGCCAGACCGGCCACCGGTGCGTTCTGCGCATGCGTGCCACCATTTTTGAGTAGATCTTGGTTTAGCCAAGATTGCGGCGCAGAACATGCCGGCGGCCGCTCGTTCTGCGGTTTAATAAAAACTTGTTTCCTTTGACAAAACATTTTTCGTTTTTATTTGTTTCATCTGGAAACAAATTTTGTTGTTGTGCACATGTCTAGTTGGCATGCCTTAAAGTAACTGTTTTGGGAGACATTTAATTGGTGGGTAAAGTTCCCATTTGATTTTCTACATGACTGTACTATCAGATAAATCTTTACAATCTGCCTTTGAATGAGCACTTTTATAGCAAACTACCATTTCCAAAAAAGGATACCAATTAATTTTTTTGTAATACATAAAAATAAGTTGACTACAATTTACAACAAGAGGTGATAACAGGATTTTGGCATAATGTTATTGAAACACAAAATAATAATTCAAGGGACAGTATCCACAAAATTTGGAAATTACTAACAGCGTTTATCACAAATGAGTATCCAATTTAGATGGAAGAACACATCGAGAACTATGTTCACATAACCCGCATGCCACCTTGGGATTCATTACAAGCTTTAGATTTAGTGGAAGACTCCTTTAATGTTTATGTAAAGCTTTTTGATGATTTAATAGGCTGCCTCATACAACATTCTTTGTATTTTCTTCTCGTGTCGTTAAGTAGCTCATTATATTTCACACACTCAGCAGCAACCAGGTCTGTTATATTGTTCTGCATGCCTGATCTATTTTTGCCCTTACAAGTCTTGAATGCTTTTTTTTTTCTTTAATCTTCACTTGTGATTATTGATATTTTTCATTAACAACAAAACTAGGAAAATTCTGCAATTTTCTCTTTTTTTTCTCTATAAAGATGCTGCTAAATGTGAATGATAAACAAAGCTAAAATGCAATCATCTCTCAGACATGGCTTTATGTGTCTCCTATCAAAGCGACGCAATGTACTATTGATTAACGCTCTTGCGGTAATTCAGCCCTTTAACACCTCATCTGCTTTCAGCTGCCAGTTGTGTTAAAATGAACAGAATTATAAGTTAATGGCTTATAACGAACATAGGTTTTCAGCTTTTGTCTGCTTTGCCTGGCTCTACAGCTCCCATTGTCTCAAGCTTTTAACAAAGATCAAGGCACACAAACCCACCCAAATGTAAAAAAAAAGTGTAGAGAAAACATATTAGGAAAGATATAAATATATATA